>NW_024729664.1:0-15955 GCF_018991925.1 Homarus americanus | reverse complement strand
TAGCCACGCACAGTTCCAACCACCACCAACCCCAACCCCACCAATCAACCAACAACCAACCAACCACCCCACCCCAATCAACCCCACCCACCCCACCCCCCACCAACTCAACCCACCCCACCCCACCCCACCAACTCAATCAACTCAACTCAACCAACCAACTCAACTCAACCCACCAACTCAATCACCAACCAACCCCAACCCAACCAACCCCCAATCAACCAACTCAACCAACCCCACAACCTCAACTCAACCCAACCTCAACTTCAACCTCAACCTCCAACCCAACTCAACCAACCCCAACCAACCCAACCAACCAACCAACTCAACTCAACCCTCACCAACCCCCACCAACTCAACTGTCCTAACCAACCACCCCACCAACTCACCCCACCAACTCACTCAACTCAACTCAACCTCACCACCTCAACCACCACCCCACCAACCTCACCCCACCCTCACCTCAACTTCAACCCCACACCACCACCACCACCACCACCACAACCACCACCCACCCCACCCCACCCCACCCCAATTCCCCACCACAACCACCCTCACACCAACTCAACCAACCAACCACCAACCCCAATCCAACCACCAACCAATCCACCACCAATCTCAACCAATCCAACTCAACCAACTTCAATCAACCAACTTCAATCAACCAACTCCACACCCCAATCAACCAACTTCAACCCCAATCCTTCAACTTCAACCAACTCAACTCAACTCAACTTCAACTTCAACCAACTCAACTTCAACTCAATCAATCAACTCAACCTCAACTCAACCAACTCAACTCAACTCAACTCAATCAACCAATCAACTCAACTCAACAACTTCAATCAACCACCAACTCTCAACTTCAATCAACTCAATCAACTCAACTAACTCAACTAACTCCAACCCAACCTCAACCATCAACTCAACTTCAACTTCAACTCAACTTCACCACCAACTCAACTTCAATCACACCAATCAAAACCCCACCACAACCAACCACCACCCCACCAACCCAATCAATCAACCACCAACCCCACCCCAATCTCAATCAACACCAACTCACCAACCAACCACCCCACCCCAATCAACTACCCCCAATCAACTCAACTCAACTTCAACCACCAACTTCAATCAATCAACTCAACCTTCAATCAATCAACTCAACTCCCATCCCCAACCACCTTCCCACCCCAACTCAACCAACTCAATCAACTTCAACTCAACCAACTCAACTCAACCAACTCAACCAACTCCAACCTCAACCTCAACCAACCTCAACCAACTTCAACTCAACTCAACTCAACTTCAACCAACCTTCAACTCAACCAACTCAACCAACTCAACTTCAACTCCAATCAACTCAACTAACTCAACTCAACAATCAACCAACCAACCAACTCAACTCAACTCAACTCAACTAACCAATCCACCAACTTCACCAATCAACCAATTAACCAATTCACCCACCAATCACCAATTCACCACCAATTCAACCACCAATTCACCACCACCAATCAACCAACCACCAACCAACCCCCCACCAATCAACTGACCAACTCAATCAACTCAACTTCAACCAACTTCAACTCAACCAACCAACCCCAACCAATCAACCCCAACCAACTCAATCAATCAACTTCAACCCCAACTCACAACCAATCAACTTCAATCAACCAATCAACAACCCCAACCAACTCCCAACCAATCAACTCAACTCAACTTCAACCAACCAATCAACCAACCAACCAACTTCAACCAACCAACTCAACCAACTTCACAACCTCAACCACCAACTCAACTCAACCCTCTCAACTGACCAATCAACCAACTTCACCCCAACTCAACTCCAACTTCAACTCAACTCAACTCAACCAACCAACTCAATCAACTCAACCAACTCCACCAACCACCAATCAACCAATCAACTCACACCAACTTCACCAACCACCAACTTCACCAATCAATTCAACTCAATCACCCACCACCAACTCAACTAACCAACTAATCAATCAATTAACCACCCCCACCAACCACCAACCCCCAACCAACCAACCAACCAACTTCAATCAACTTCAACTCAACCAACCCCCACCCTCAACCAACCCAACTCAACTCAACTTCAATCAACTTCAATCAACCAACTCAACTCAACCAACCAACCAACTCCAACCAACCAACTCAACTCAACCAACCTCAACCCCAACTTCAACCAACCAACCCCAACCTCAACCTCAACCTCCAACCAACCAACCCCCAATCAACCTCAACCCACCTCAACCTCAACTTCAACTCAACCAACCTTCAACCAACTCAACTCAACCAACCTCAATCAACTTCAATCAACCAACCAACCAACTCAATCAATCAACTTCACCCAACTCAACTCAACCAACTCAACTCAACTTCACCCCACCTTTCACCAACTCAACTCAACTCACCAACAACTCCACCACACCACCACCAACTAACCACCAACTCACCACCACCAACCACCACACCATCACACCCCACCCCACCACCAACTTCAATCAACCAATCACACACCCCAATCTCACCCCAACCAACACCCCCAATCAACTCCTCAACCAACCACCCCCACCCACCAACCAACCAATCAACTCAACCCCCCAATCAACTCAACTCAACTCAACTTCAACTCCCCCAACTCCACCAACTCAACTCAACTTCAACTCAACCTCAATCAACTTCAACTCAACTCAACTCAATCAACTCAACTCAACTCAACTCAACTCAACTCCACCAACTAACCTTCAACTTCAATCAACTCAACTTCAACTAACCCAACCAACCCACCCTCAATCAACTCAACTCCCACCAACTTCAACTCAACTCAATCAACTCAACTCCAACTCACCAACTTCAATCAACCCCACCAACTCAACTCACCCCACCTCAACCACCAACTTCAACTCAACTTCAACTCAATCAACCACCCCACCCAATCTCAACCAACCAACCTCAATCAACCACACCAACTCACCAACTAACTCAATCAACTCACCACCAATCAATCTCACTCACCACCACCACCAACTAACCAATTCACCACCCCCCCAACCACACCCTCAACCAACTACCAACCACCAACTACCCCACCCCAACCAACCACCCCACCCCAACCAACTTCAACCCTCAACCAATCAACTTCAACTCACACCAACCAACCTTCAACTTCAACCAACCAACTTCAACCAACTCAACAATCAACTCAACCAACCAACTTCAACCAACCAACTCAACTACCCATCCCAACTTCAATCACCACCAACTAACCAACCCAACTCAACTCAACCAATCAACCCCACCAACTCAACCTCAACTCAACTCAACTTCAACTTCAACCAACTACCAACTCAACTTCAACCCAATCAATCATCCCACCTCAACTTCAACTTCAACCACCCTCAACTCAACTTCAACTCAATCAACTCAACTTCAACCACCAATCAACCAACCACCCCACCAACCAACTTCACACCACCAATCAACCACCACCACCACCACCAATCTCACCACCACCCCACCACACCACCACAATCAACCAACCAATCAACCAACCAACCAACTCCACAACCACCAACTACCAACCAATCAACTAACCTCAACTCCCCCACCCCACCAACCACCAACCCCCAACTCAACCAACTCAACTTCAACCAACTCAACTCAACCAATCAACTCTCAACTCAACTCAATCAACCCCAACCTCAACTCAACCCCAACCAACCCCCAATCAACTCAATCAACTCAACTCCAACTTCAACCAACCCCAACCCCAACTACCCCAACCCCACCCAACTCAACCAACCCCAACCAACCTCAATCAACTCAACCCCAACCCCAACTCAACTCAACCCCAACCAACCAACTCCCACCTCAACCTCAACCAACCCCAACTCAACCAACCCCACCCCAACTTCACCCCACCAACTCACCCCACCACCCCACCCCACCAACTAACCAACCACCACCACCACCAACCACCAACTCACCACCACCACACCACCACCACCACCACCACCACCACCACCACCACAACCACCCCACCCCAACCAACTTCAATCAATCAACCAACCCCACCCCAATCAATCAATCAATCAATCAACCAATCAACCTCAACCAACTCAATCAATCAACTTCAATCAACTCAACCAACCAACCCACCAACTCAATCAACCCCAACCAACCCCAACCCCAACTCAACCAACCTCAACCAATCAACCACCCCCAACCCCAACCCCAACCAACCCCCAACTCAACTTCAACCAACCTCCAACCAACTCAATCAACTTCAACTTCAATCAACCCCAATCAACCAACCCCAACTCAACCAACCAACTTCAACTCAACTCAACCTCAACTAACCCTCAATCAACTCAACTTCAACTCAACTCAACTCAACTCACCCCACCCCAACTCAACCTCAATCAACTTCACCAACTCAACTCAACTCAACTCATCACCAACCAACCACCCCACCAACCAACTCAACTCAACTCAACCACCAACTTCACCACCCCACCTCAACTCAACCAACTCACCACCAATCAACACCAATCACCACCAACCAACCACCCCCACCAACTCAACCAACCAACCAACCAACCAACCCCAACCAATCAACCCCAACCAACCAACCAACCAACCAACCAACCAACCCCAACTCAACCAACCAACCAACCAACCAACCAACCAACCAACCAACCAACCAACCAACCAACTTCAACCCCAACCAACCCCAACCAACCAACCAACCAACCAACCCCAACCTCAACCAACCAACCAACCAACCAACCAACCAACCAACCAAACCAACCAACCCAACCACCAACCAACCAACCAACCAACCCCAACCAACCTCAACCAACCAACCAACCAACCAACCAACCCACAACCCCACCAACCCCACACCCCACCCACACCAACCAACCACCCACCACACCCACCACCACCACCCCACCACCACCACCCCACCACACCACCTCACCACCACCACCACCACACCACCACCACCACCACCACCACCAATTCACCACAACCAACCAACCCCACCCAACCAACCAACTTCAACCAACCACCCCAACCAACCAACCAACCAACCTCAACCCCAACCAACCAACTCAACCAATCAACCAACTTCAACTTCAACTCTCAACCAACCAACCAACCAACTCAACCAACCAACCAACCCCAACTCACAACCAACCAACTAACCAACTCAACCAACCAACTCAACTCAACCAACCAACCAACCAACCCCAACCAACCAACCCCAACCCCACCAACCCCACAACCAACCCCAACCAACCATCCCCAACTCAACCAACCCCACACCAACTCCAACCCCACCCCAACCCAACCAACTCACCAACTCAACCAACCAACCATCCAACCACACCAACTAACCCCACCCCACCCCACACCCACCAACCAACTAACCAACCAACACCACCACCACCACCCACCACCACCACCCACCAACTAACCACACCACCACACCACCACCAATCACCAACCAACCAATCAACCCAACCCCAACCAACTTCAACCAACTCAACTAACCAATCAACTCAACCAACCAACCAACCAATCAACCAACCAACCAACTCAACCAATCACCAACTCAACCCCAACCAACCAACCAACCACCAACTCAACTCAACTTCACACCCCACCACCAACCCCACCACCATCCCAACCCCCACCCCACCACCCCACCAACCCAACCACACCCCAAATCCCACCATCCCAACCAACCAACCACACCCCCAACCAACCAACCATCCCCAACCAACCATCCCCAACCAACCAACCATCCCCAACCAACCAACCATCCCAACCTCAACCATCCCCAACCAACCAACCCCACCCCAACCCACCACCACCATCCCCAACCACCAACTCACCCCACCAACCAACCACACTCCACCCCACCACCCCACCACCCACCACCACCACCTCACCACCACCACCACCCCACCACCACATCCCCACCACCACCATCCCACCACCCACCACACCACTCACCACCACCACACCACCACCATATCACCACCACCACACGCCACCACCACACCACCAACCACACCACACCAACCACACACCCACCCCACACCACACCCCACCCATCCCCAACCACCAACCACACACCAACCCCATCCACCCCACCACCCCACAACCAACCAACCAACCAACCACTCCCCACCAACCAACTATCCAACCACACCCACCAACCACCAACCCCATCCCCAACCAACCAACCCAAACCAACCAACCAACTCAACTCACCCCAACCAACCAACCATCCCAACCCCACCACACCAACCCACCCACCAACCAACCACAACCAAACCAACCAACCAACCATCTCAACCAACCACACCCCAACCACCACCACCAACCATCCCCAACCACCAACCCACCACCACCACCACCACCACCCCACCACCCCACCACATCCCCACCACCAACCATCCCACCACCACCACTCACCACCACCACACTCACCATGCTCAACTCATACACAACCCCAGCACCATTCCAATCCCATCCCACCCCACCACCATCCCCACCAACCACCATCCCACCCCAACCAACCCCACCCCCACCCCACCATCCCAACCAACCAACCATCCCCAACCAACCAACCATCCCAACCAACCAACCATCCCACCCAACCACCCCATCCCCACCCCAACCAACCATCTCCAACCAACCAACCAACCAACCACCAAACCAACCACACCAACCCACCACACCAACCAACTCACACCACCAACCACCACCCCCACCACCAACCAACCATCCCAACCAACCACCACATCACCCCACCACCACCACCACCACATCACCACCACCACCATCTCACCACCACCACCAACCACCAACCAACCACACCAACCAACCACCACCAACCATCCCCAACCAACCAACCACACCAACCAACTACCCCACCACACCACCAACCCCAACCACTCCAACAACCAACCACACCAACCAAATCAACCACCAACCAACCATCCCCAACCAACCAACCAACCACACCAACCCCAATCAACCACTAACCAACCAACCAACCTCAACCAACCAACCCCACCACACACCAACCAAACCACACCAACCACCAACCACACCACTCCCCACCCCACCAAATCACCACCACCACCATCCCACCAAACTCAAATCATCCCACCACCACCACCACACACCACCACCCCACCACATCACCACCACCACCACCACCAAACACATCACACCCACCACCACATCACCACCACCACATCACCACCCCACCACCACTCCCCAAATTCACCACCACCCCACCACCACCCCACCCCACCACACACACAACCACACAACTCCACACCATCCAACCATCCACCCCACCACCAACCACCCACCAAATCCATCCCAACCACCCACCATCCCACCACCACACCCACCACCACCCCAACCATCCCACCCACCAACCATCCCAACCTCAACCACCATCCCCACCAACCAACCATCCCACCCCACCAACCATCCCCAACCAATCCCACCACCATCCTCAATCAACCAACTCACACTCCACCACCAACCAACCACACCACCCACCACCACACCCACCAACCAACCACCACCACCCCACCTCACATCACCACCCCACCACCACATCCACCACCATCCCACCACCAACTACACCCCATCACCACCCACCATATCACCACCACCACCATTCACACCACCACCACACTCACCCCACCACCCCACCCCACCCACCCCACCCCACCACAAATTCCCACCCCACCCCACCACCCTCCACCCCAACCATCCCAACCAACCAACCCACCACACCCACCAACCACCACACCCACCCCACCAACCACACCCCACAACCAACCACACCAACCAACCAACTACCCAACCTCAACCAACTCACACCAACCACCACACCAACCCACCAACCAACCACACACCCAACCAACTCACACCAACCAACCATCCCCAACCAACCAACCACACCAACCCACCAACCCCACCACACCAACCACCCCACCACCCCAACCCACCACCACACCACCACCACACCACCACCCACCATCCCCACCACCACCACACCACATCACCACCACCACCATCCCACCACCACCACCACATCACCCCACCACCCACCACACCACCACCAACCAACCACCCCACACCAACCAACCACACCACCCCACCATCCCCACCAACCAACCAATTCCACCAACCCCAACAACCACCCCACCACCACCCCACCACATCAACCCCATCCACCAACTCAACCACCAAACTCCTCAACCAACTCAACCATCCCTCAACCAACCATCCCAACCTCACCACCATCCCACCAACCAACCAACCACACTCAACCCCAACCCACACCAACCACCACACTCCACCAACCACCACCTGCCCCACCACCACACCACCACCACACCACCACCACCACACACCCACCATCCCACCACCACCCACCACACACCCCACTCCACCACCCACCACACCACCACCACCATCCCCACCACACCACACCACCACCACCACACTCACACCACCACACCCCACCCCACCACACTCCAACCACCACCCCACCACCACCACTCATCCCAACCAATCAACCACCACCCACCAACCACCAACTACACCACCAACCATCCCCACCCACCAACTCAACTTCACACCCCACCACCATCCCACCCTCAACCAACAACCTCACCAATCAACTCACCCTCAATCACCACCACACTAACCCATGCATCTATCTCCCCAACCCACACCACCCCCACCATCCCAACTCTCACCACACTCCACCACACCACCATCCTCACCACCACCATCCTCACCACCACCATCATCACCACCACCACACACCACCACCACCACCTATTCACCACCACCACCACCACACCCACCACACACCACCACCAACCCACCCACCCACCACCATCCCCACCACCACATCACCACCACCACATCACACCACCACCACCATCCCACCACCACCACATCCCAACCACCAACCACCCACCAACCACCACACCACACCAACCACACCACCACCACCACCACCCCAACCACCAACCCACCACCACCACCATCACCACCACCACATCACCACCACCACCATCACCACCACCACCACATCACCACCACCACCATACACCACCACCACCCCACCCCAACCACCACCACACCAACACCACCACACCACCAACCAACCACACCAACCAACCAACCACCACCACACCAACCAACCACACCACCCACCCCACCATCCCACCAACCAACCATCCCCCCCACCTCAATCATCCCAACCAACCATCCCCACCAACCAACCACACCCCAACCACCAACCACACCACCACCACCCACACCACCACCACCACCACACCACCAACCCACCACCACCATCAACCACCACCACCACCACACCAACCACCACCACCACCACCAACCATCACCACCACCACCAACTACACCACCACCACCACCACACCAACCACCATCCCACCACCACCATACCCCACCACCACCACATCACCACCATCCCCACCAATATCACCACATCACCACCAATTCACCCCACCACCACCAACAACTCACCACCATCCCACCACCACCACCACACACCAACCATCCCACCACCAACCACATCACCAACCAATTCAACCACATCACCAACCACCAACCACACACAACCACACCAATCACCAACCACCATCCCCACCAACAACCAACCAATCAACTCAACCACATCACCAACCAACCACATCAACCAACCACATCACCAACCACCAACCATACTCCACCACCAACCACCACCACCACCATCTCCTCACCACCACCAACCAACCCCAACCAACCAACAACCACCAATCACACCATCCCCAACCACCACCCCCACCAACCAACCAACTCACCCAACCAACTCAACCAATCAACCAACCACTCACCACCACCACCCACCACCACCATCCCACACCACCATCCCCAACCACCACACCACCACCACACCACCAACCAACCACATCACCACCACCACCCACATCAACCAACCACCAACCATCACCACCACCACCCCACCACATCACCAACCAACCACCACCATACCCACCATCACCACCACCATATCACCAACCACCAACCACCACACATCACCACCCCACCACCACCACATCAACCACCCACCACCATCCCACCACCACCACCATCCACAACCACACCACCACCATCCCCACCACCACCCCACCACACCACCACCACCATATCACAACCACCATCCCACCACCACCATCACCACCATCCCAACACCACCATCACCACCACCACCACATCACCCACCACCTCACCATCTCCCACCACCACCACACCACCACCACCATCACCAACCAACCATCCCCAACCAACCAACCACCATCACCACCTCACCACATCACCACCATCCCACCACCACCATCCCACCAACCAACCATCCCCAACCAACCAACCATCCCCAACCACCAACCAACCACTCACCAACCAACCACCACCACCATATCACCAACCACATCACCACCACCATCACCACCCCACCACCATCCCCACCACCAACCACCATCCCACCAACTCCACCACCAACCACCACACCACCACCACATCACACACCACCACCTCACCACCACCATATCACCACCACCATACCACCACCACCACCACCACCATCCCACCACCACCACCATCCCAACCACCACATCACCACCACCAACCACACACCACCCACCACCACATCAACCACCACCACACCCATCCCAAACCAACCACCACCATCACCACCACCATCCCCACCAAACACCACCATCCCCACCACCACCATCCCCACCACCACCACCATCCCACCAACCAACCATCCCATCACCACCATCACCACCACACCAACTACCACCAACCATCTCCACCAACCACCATTCCACCCCACCAACCACATCACCAACCAACCACATCACCACCACCCCACCATATCACCACCCCACCACCACCATCACCACCACCACCATACTCCACCACCAACCATCCCACCACCCCACCCCACCATCCCCACCACCACCAACCATCCTCACCACCAACCACACTCACCACCACCACCACATCACCACCACCACCATCCCACCACCACCATCCTCACCACCATCACCCACCCACCAACCAACCAACCACACCAACCAACCCCAACCACACCAACCACAACCAACCAACCACCAACCACACCACCACCACCACACCACCACCACCATCACCACCACCACCACCACCATCACCACCACCACCACCAACCACCACACCACCACCACCCACCACCACCACCAACCACCACCAACCATCACCCCACCACCACCATCACCACCACCACCAAACACATCACCTTCACCACCACCATATCACCACCACCCACCATCCCAACCACCCACCACCACCATATCACCACCAACCACCACAAATCACAACCACCATCCCACCACCAACCATCACCCACCATCCCAACACCACCACATCACCACCACCAACCATCACCACCACCACCACTCCCACCACCACCACATCACCACCACCACCACCACCACCATCCCCACCACCACATCACCAACCCACCACCACATCACCAACCAACAACCACCATCCCACCACCACCATCCCACCACCACCATCCCCACCACCACCATCCCACCACCACCACCACCACCACCCCACATCACCACCCCACACACCACCAACATCACCACCAACCACATCACCATCAACCCACCATCCCCACCACCACCACCATCCCAACACCATACATCACCACCACCACCACCATCACAAACCACCATCCTCCACCACCACCATCACCACCACCACATTCCACCACCACCACCACCACCCCAACCACCAACCATCCCCAACCACCAACCACCACACACCAACCACATCACCACCAACCACCATCTCTCCCACCACCACCACCACATCACCAACCAAACCATCCCACCACCACCATCCCACCACCACCATCCCACCACCCACCATCCCCACCACCACATCCCACCACCACACCAACCACCAACCACATCAACCAACCACCACCCCACATCTCAACCAACCAACCACACCCAACCCCAACCACACCACCCCACCACCACACCACCACCACACTCACCACCCACCACCACATCACCCACCCACCATCCTGCACACCACCTCACCATCCTCACCACCACCACCATCCTCACCACCACCACATCACCACCACCACCACCATCACCACCACCACCACCACCAACCAACCACACCAACCAACCATCTCCAACCACCCAACCATCCCTCCACCCAACCACCATCCCAACCAACCACCAACCAACCCACCACACCACCACCACCACCACACACCCACCACCACCCCACCACCACCCACCATCCCACACCACCACCATCCCACCACCACCACCACACCACCACCACCACATCACCACCACCACCCACCACCACCACACACCACCACCATCCCACCAACCACCATCCCACCAACACCATCCCACCACCACCATCATCACCACCACCACCTCACCACCACCACCCTCACCATGCCCACTCATATATTAACACCATGTATCTATTCTCAGATCCCAGCCCACCACCACCATCTCACTACCACCATCTCACCACACAACCATCCACCACCACCATCACCTCACCACCATCACTCACCACCACCACCTCACCATCATCACCCATCACTAATTACCACTACCTCCTTCCTTGATCACCTTTTGTAGTTAATCATTTTTATTGCGAAATTTGCGACCTAAAATGAAGTTTAAGTACCTAATGCATCATAATTACTGAATAACATCATTCATCAAAATACAACCAGCGGTGCTTATCATGTGAGAGGAGAAGCGACAGACTGCAAAAGAAGAGGGATTGAGATGCATATATGAAAAGAAAGAAGAATTACAGTATTAAAATTGAAAGCAGAGGAGCTGAAAAGGTTAATAGAGATAAATTTATAGAAATATTTAAGTCAGAGCTGTTCTTAGGATCTTAATTCAAGTTTTATCTAAGTCTTAAAATGGATTGTTGCATGAATGATGGGACAATATGGTTAGTGGTTTAATGATATTCTGTATGAATTTGTCACATTTTATCTTTATTATAATTTTATAACAGATTTGTATCTATATGATGAGTAAGTGGGTACAGGAAGTTTTAATAAAGAGAGTTTAAAGGCTATAGCCAAAGCGTAGAACAACAAGACAGAGATAGAAAGAACAGAGAGGAGCCACTAGAGAACAGTTGCACAGAGGCTGCTAAATCTCTTACAATAAGAACGCAGAAGAGGCCAGAGTTAAGAAGATTGTTGAAATTATACAGGTTTGCTGTTAAACCTTAGGAAATTAAATTATTAACAGCCGTTGTTTAAAAAACCTATATATTGATTATTAGAATTTCATAAGCTCCAAGTACATTTGGGCTCTGGCCTTGCTTTAGTTATCCCAAATCTGACTCTATCTATGTTAATTCTTCCTCTCATACAAAAATCTAAATAACCAGTACCATCGACCATATGTGTGTGTGTGCACAGGTAATTACTAAATGTACAAAAGGGTAACACTTTACCTGCACTGCAGGCTAAGAATAGGCATCATTGCAGGTGACATACAGGTGAGTGGTAGGTGACACAGATATGGTAGTGACACAGGTATGGTAGGTGATACTGCACCACATATGCTGAGATTTTTGCCATGACAACACTATATATATAATGTGTATGCTGTTTCTCACTCCTCATTTATTTAATCATTTTTACATTTATGGTATTTGTTATTATTTTGTTTATTAAAATTTTTATTAATTTTAATTATTATTACATATTATTATTATTATAATTATAATATCTTTGCCCCCTGGTGTCCTGTGTGGGCTCAGTGACCTGTGTTCGGGCTAATCTCGTGAAAAAAAAAAAATCTTAGAGATGTCAAGATATGCAGCATCAAGAGGACAAGATTGTAACTGGGAAACACTGAACCACAAAGCTTTTGTTGGGACTACACCTTTTTTGCTCACTATCTCTTACAGTGGTTATTTACAAAGTGTGATAAAAACTTTTACTCATTCAAAGCCATTCTTATGTTACAGACGATCATAATTATTTTAAACCTACTCTGTATAAGGGATATACAGCATAAAAGCTTTTATGGTGCTAAATTGTTGATTATTTAAAAGCAGCCATATACAGGGGTCCTTTAATTTGGCGAACGCCCAGTTTTGATATTTAACAGAGGTGGTATGTAAACTGAATTTACGGTTTTATTTACTTGACTTGTTTTATTTTAATTTATTGTATTTGTCATTCTATTTCTTCAGTTCCTATGATTTTAGATGTATACAGGATTTATGACTTGGGCTATGATATAGTGGGATTTAAACATTGTTCTGTAAGTACGGTATGGGTAGTATGTGTGCCGATACCAGACACAAATCCGCTCCACTTAAGAACGCCTTTCCTCCTCAGGAACGAACCCCTTAGTAACCCAGGACCCCTCAACAGCATACAGTACCTGTAAATGCTAATAATACATCCAGTATTACCAAGGAGAGATACTTCCAAATCAAGGAGTGATTCCTTGTGCCTCATGGCAGTGTTATACACAACTACGCATATGTGAATGCTTCATGTAGAATAATGTGTTCATTAGTTGCTACCAAGGTACTAGCTTCATAGATATATTTTTCCATCTCATGGATGAGAATCTAGTGCACGAGTGACTGTTTGTCATCTCCCATGTGTACAAATACTGGACCGAGAACTGGTACTTAATGGTCTCAAGATGATAGGTACTAAACTATGTATAAAAGTGTACATTGATGTGTTGGCCACATTGCCTAGACTAGTTTGGAAAGGACTAACTGAGTAGGTTAGTAAGATTATACATTTGCCATGTTCAGTTAAGAGTGTATTATGGAATTGTTTTTAGTTTATCTTTACCAGAGCACACAAGTGTACCTATTATTATATTTGGTTTAACAAATATATACTTATCTATGTGACTTCTTGATATATTTTTTCTTGTTTAATTTGTTATATGTACTTTGCATACAGTTTTATATAACATACTATGTAAAGAAATCGACAGTGAGAAGTGATTATTGTTTGCCATACTGCACAAATAAGTTGTGTGTAAAGGATCCCATTCTGCAATAATCCAAAGTCTTAAAAGTTACTGTTTTTGAACTTTATCATATGCAAATAACTTAATTGTTTAGGAAATAACCCTAAAACACAGGTAGCTTGTAGTACGATTAAGTTCAAAGGCTTAAAGTTGGCATTATTGTACTGTACACTTGATTTTAAAACCCAGTGACACATTACTGTATAATCTTTACACGCACAAACACACTGATCCAAAAGTATATTATGACAAACTTATACCTCAGATGTGAACCCCAAAGTGTAGTGAGATGAGGAGAACAGATCCCAGTTTCACCTTATAAGTACTGGATTCAATTTACTAAGTCTGAATCTCAACATATAAAAATTTGTCTTTACTAATAAGTCATGAGGAACTTATGTATAAAATGTTAAGTTTCCCCACACAGCCCCAGGTTCTCAAATATACTGTATACACAAGTTAAAATTTTCTAAATTGAAAGCATAGAAATTCATCAGATCACAAAAGTTACTGTAAAATAACATACTGAGATTTGAATGCTAAGGAAAGATAAATATAACATTATTTTTACCTGTAAAGAAAATTATCAGAATTTTTGTTACTCCAAACATTCCACTTCACATAGTTAATATAAGATAATGTATAAGGTGATTTAGAATAAGAAAAAGAAACCTGAATTTATCTAAAAAATTTGCATCAGGATTATGGCAGCTAGCATGTAACTGAAACGAAGTACTGAT
>NW_024729663.1:0-19303 GCF_018991925.1 Homarus americanus | reverse complement strand
AATGCAGCATGATACTTCTAGATGGCTCGGTGGAGCCAAACATCATACATCCCGGGCGGCCTTCTACACCCAAGGTCCAGACCACTCTAAAATTTTTTCCAGGAGAATTTTCAAAAAATTTACTCAAAATTTTCACAAGAATTTTCAAAATTTTTCAAAAATTTTTCAAAAATTTTCAAAAATTTCAAAATTTTTCCAGGTACTAGAAATTTTCAAAATTTTCTCCCCAAATTTTCAAAAACTTCAAAAATTTCACAAAATTTTCAGAAAATTTTCCAAAATTTTCAGAAAATTTTCCAAAATTCAGAAAATTTTCAAAATTTTCAAAATTTTCAAAAAATGGTTGTGGTTGCTCCTGCATGGAGGACTCAAAAAATAACTCTGGAAGCCACCATACGAGACACGGCAGATGCAGCATGATACACTTCACAGATGGCTCGGTGGATCAAACATCTTCATCCAGGGCAGCCTTCTGCACCCAGGTCAGACCACTCTGAAAAAGAATTACACCGGAAAATTTTCAAAAATTCTCAAATTTTCCAAGAATTTCAAAAAATTCTCCAAAAATTTTCAAAGTGCAAAAAGAATTTCAAAAATTTTTCAAAATTTTCAAAAATTGCTGAAATTTTTCAGAAATTTTCCCAAATTTTCAAATTTACCAAAAATTTTCAGAAATTTTCAAAAAAATTTTCCCAAATTTTCAAAAATTTCAAACAATTTCACAATTTTCGAAAAATTTACCATGGAGCTCTACACCCAGCCCATTCAAATTACACCTAGCGATAGTAAAGCCACCAGGACCTCAAAAAATAACTCTGGAAGCCATAGCCACCAGACACCGGCAGATGCAGCATGATACTTCACAGATGGTGGTGGATCCAAAACATCATACATCCGGGCGGCCTTCACCCAAGGTCAGACCCTCTGAAAATTTTTCGAAAATTTTCAAAATTTAAAAATTTTCAAAAATTTTCCAAAAATTTTCAAAAATTTTCAAAAATTTCAAAATTTTTCCAAAAATTTTCAGAAATTTTCAAAAATTTTTCAAAAAATTTTCAGAAATTTTCAAAAATTTTCCAAATTTTCAAAAATTTCACAAAATTTTCAGAAAATTTTCAAAAATTTTCCAAAATTTTCCAAAATTTTCCAAAATTTTCAAAAAATGGTTACGTAGTTGCTCCTGTGGAGTTCTACCTCCAGAGGAGACCTCAAAAAAACTCTGGAAGCCATAGCCACGAGACACCGGCAGATGCAGCATGATACTTCACAGATGGCTCCAGTGGATCAAAACATCATACATCGAGGCGGCCTTCTACACCCAAGGTCAGACCCTCTGAAAATTTTTCAAATTTTCAAAATTTCTCAAAAATTTCAAAAAATTTTTCAAAAATTTCAAAAATTTTCAAAAATTTTTCCAAAATTTTCAAAAATTTTCAAAAATTTTCAGAAATTTTCCAAAAATTTTCCAAATTTTTTCAAAAAAATTTCAAAATTTTCTAGAAAATTTTCAAAAATTTTCAAAAAATTCAAAAATTTTTCAAAAATTTTCAAAAAAATTTTCAAAAATTTCCAAAAATTTTCCAAAAATTTTCAAAAATTTTCAAAAAAATTTCAAAAATTTCACAAAATTTCACAATTTTCAGAAAATTTTCCAAAATTTTCCAAAATTTTCCAAAATTTTTCAAAAAATGGTTACGTAGTTGCTCCACCATGGAGCTCTACCTCCAGAAGGACCTCAAAAAAATAACTCTGGAAGCCATAGCCACCGAGACACCGGCAGATGCAGCATGATACTTCACAGATGGCTCGGTGGATCCAAAACATCATACATCCGGAGCGGCCTTCTACACCCAAGGTCAGACCCTCTGAGAATTTTTCAAAAATTTTCAAAAATTTTCAAAAAAATTTCAAAATTTTTCCAAAAATTTTCAAAAATTTTCAAAAATTTTTCCAAAAATTTTCAAAAATTTTTCCAAAAATTTTCAGAAATTTTCCAAAAATTTTCCCAAATTTTTCAAAAATTTCAAAAAATTTCACAATTTTCAGAAAATTTTCCAAAATTTTCCAAAATTTTTCAAAAAATGGTTACGTAGTTGCTCCACCATGGAGCTCTACACCAGCCATTCAAGTGCCGACTGGGCGATAGTAAGCCTACCTCCAGAAGGACCTCCAAAAAAATAACTCTGGAAGCCAGAGCCACGAGACACCGGCAGGTGGCATGATACTTCACAGATGGCTCGGTGGATCCCATTTATCATACATCCGGGCGGCCTTCTACACCCAAGGTCAGACCCTCGGAAAATTTTCAAAAATTTTCAAAAATTTTCCAAAAATTTTCAAAAATTTTCAAAAAAATTTAAAAAATTTCACAAAATTTCACAAAATTTTCAGAAAATTTTCCAAAATTTTCCAAAATTTTCCAAAATTTTTCAAAAAATGCTTACGTAGTTGCTCCACCATGGAGCTCTACCTCCAGAAGGACCTCAAAAAAATAACTCTGGACGCCATAGCGACCGAGACACCGGCAGATGCAGCATACTTCACAGATGGCTCGGTGGATCCAAAACATCATACATCCGGAGCGGCCTTCTACACCCAAGGTCAGACCCTCTGAAAATTTTTCGGAAAATTTTCAAAAATTTTCCAAAAATTTTCCAAAATTTTCCAAAAATTTTCAAAATTTTTCCAAAAATTTTCCAAAATTTTCAAAAATTTTTCCAAAAATTTTCAGAAATTTTCCAAAAATTTTCTCAAATTTTTCAAAAATTTCAAAAAATTTCACAATTTTCAGAAAATTTTCCAAAATTTTCCAAAATTTTTCAAAAAATGGTTACGTAGTTGCTCCACCATGGAGCTCTACCTCCAGAAGGAGGACCTCAAAAAAATAACTATGGAAGCCATAGCCACCGAGACACCGGCAGATGCAGCATGATACTTCACAGATGGCTCGGTGGATCCAAAACATCATACATCCGGAGCGGCCTTCTACACCCAAGGTCAGACCCTCTGAAAATTTTTCAAAAATTTTCAAAAATTTTCAAAAAAATTTCAAAATTTTTCCACAAATTTTCAAAAATTTTCAAAAATTTTTCCAAAAATTTTCAGAAATTTTCAAAAAATTTTCCCAAATTTTTCAAAAATTTCAAAAAATTTCACAATTTTCAGAAAATTTTCCAAAATGTTCCAAAATTTTCCAAAATTTTTCAAAAAATGGTTACGTAGTTGCTCCACCATGGAGCTCTACCTCCAGAAGGAGGACCTCAAAAAAATAACTATGGAAGCCATAGCCACCGAGACACCGGCAGATGCATGATACTTCACAGATGGCTCGGTGGATCCAAAACATCATACATCCGGAGCGGCCTTCTACACCCAAGGTCAGACCCTCTGAAAATTTTTCAAAAATTTTCAAAAATTTTCAAAAAAATTTCAAAATTTTTCCAAAAATTTTCAAAAATTTTCAAAAATTTTCAAAAATTTTCAAAAATTTTTCCAAAAATTTTCAGAAATTTTCCAAAAATTTTCTCAAATTTTTCAAAAATTTCAAAAAATTTCACAATTTTCAGAAAATTTTCCAAAATTTTCCAAAATTTTTCAAAATTTTCCAAAATTTTTCAAAAAATGCTTACGTAGTTGCTCCACCATGGAGCTCTACCTCCAGAAGGACCTCAAAAAAATAACTCTGGACGCCATAGCCACCGAGACACCGGCAGATGCAGCATGATATTTCACAGATGGCTCGGTGGATCCAAAACATCATACATCCGGAGCGGCCTTCTACACCCAAGGTCAGACCCTCTGAAAATTTTTCGGAAAATTTTCAAAAATTTTCAAAAATTTTCCAAAAATTTTCAAAATTTTCCAAAAATTTTCAAAATTTTTCCAAAAATTTTCCAAAATTTTAAAAAATTTTTCCAAAATTTTCAAAAATTTTCAAAAAATTTTCCCAAATTTTTTCAAAAAATTTCAAAAATTTTGCAAAATTTTCAGAAAATGGTTACGTAGTTGCTCACCATGGACTCTACCTCAGAGGACCTCAAAAAATAACTCTGAAGCCATAGCCACCGAGACACCGACAGATGCAGCATGATACTTCACAGATGGCTCGGTGGATCCACTATCCCATACATCCGGGCGGCCTTCTGCACCCAAGGTCAGACCCTCTGAAAAATTTTCGGAAAAATTTTCAAAAATTTTCAAAAATTTTCAAAAATTCTAAAAATTTTCCAAAATTTTCAAATTACCAAAAAATTTCAAAATTTTCCAAAAATTTTTTCCAAAATTTTCAGAATTTTCCAAAAATTTTTCCAAATTTCACAAAATTTCAAACAATTTCACAATTTTCAGAAAATTTTCCAAAATTTTCCAAAATTTTTCAAAAATGGTTACGTAGTTGCTCCACCATGGAGCTCTACACCAACACATTCAAAATTAGACCTAGGCGATAATAAGCCTACCTCAGAAGGAGGACCTCAAAAAATAACTCTGGAAGCCATAGCCACCGGAACACCGACAGATGCAGCATGATACTTCACAGATGGCTCAGTGGATCCACCATCATACATCCGGGCGGCCTTCTGCACCCAGGTCAGACCCTCTGAAAATTTTTCGGAAAATTTTCAAAATTTATCAAAAATTTTCAAAAATTTTCCAAAATTTTCAAAAATTTTTCAAAAAAATTTCAAAATTTTTCCAAAAATTTTCAAATTTTCAAAATTTTCCAAAATTTTCAGAATTTTCCAAGAATTTTCCCAAATTTTCAAAAATTTCTACAAAATTTTCAGAAAATTTTCCAAATTTTCCAAAAATTTTCAAAATTTTTCAAAAATGGTTACGTAGTTGCTCCACCTGGAGCTCTACACTCAGAAGGAGGACCTCAAAAAAATAACTCTGAAGCCATAGCCACCGAGACACCGGCAGATGCAGCATGATACTTCACAGATGGCTCAGTGGATCAAAACATCATACATCCGGGCGGCCTTCTACACCCCAAGGTCAGACCCTCTGAAAATTTTTCGGAAATTTTCAAAATTTTCAAAAATTTTCAAAAATTTTCAAAAATTTTCCAAAAATTTTCAAAAATTTTCAAAAATTTTCAAAAATTTTCCAAAAATTCAAAAATTTTCAAAAATTTCAAAATTTTTTCAAAAATTCAAATTTTTCAAAAATTTTCCAAAAATTTTCAGAAATTTCCAAAAATTTCCCAAATTTTTCAAAATTTCAAAAATTTCAGACAATTTTTCAAAATTTTCCAAAATTTTCCAAAATTTTTCAAAAAATGGTTACGTAGTTGCTCCATGGGCTCTCACCAACCATTCAAAATTACCGACCTAGGCGATAGTAAGCCTACCTCCAAAGGAGGACCTCAAAAAAATAACTGAAGCCAGAGCCACGAGACACCGGCAGATGCAGCATGATACTTCACAGATGGCTCGGTGGATCCAACCATCATACATCCGAGGCCTTCTACACCCAAGGTCAGACCTCGGAAAATTTTCGGAAAATTTTCAAAAATTTTCAAAATTTTCAAAATTATCAAAAATTTTCAAATTTTTTCAAAAATTTTCCCAAATTTTCAAAAATTTTTTCCAAAAATTTTCAGAAATTTTTAAAATTTTCCCAAATTTTTCAAAAATTTCAAAAATTCTAATTTTCAAAATTTTCCAAAATGTTTTAAAAAATGGTTGTATGCTCCACCATGGAGCTCTACCTCAGAGAGGACCTCCAAAAAATAACTCTGGAAGCCATAGCCACCGAGACCGGCAGATGCAGCATGATACTTCACAGATGGCTCAGTGGATCCAAAACATCATACATCAGGCGGCCTTCTACACCCAAGGTCAGACCCTCTGAAAATTTTTTCGAAAATTTTCCAAAATTTTCAAAATTTTCAAAAAATTTCAAAATTTTTCAAAATTTTCAAAATTTTTCCAAAAATTCAGAAATTTCCAAAAATTTTCCCAAATTTTTCAAAAAATTTCACAAAATTTTACAGAAAATTCCAAAATTTTCAAAATTTTCATAATTTTTCAAAATTTTCAGAAATTTTCCAAAATTTTCCCAAATTTTCAAAATTTCAAAAATTTCACAATTTTCCAAAATTTTCCAAAATTTTTCAAAAAATGGTTACGTAGTTGTGCTCACCATGGAGCTCTACCTCCAGAGGACCTCAAAAAATAACTCTGGAAGCCATAGCCACCGAGACACCGGCAGATGCAGCATGATACTTCACAGATGGCTCGGTGGATCCAAAACATCATACATCCGGGCGGCCTTCTACACCCAAGGTCAGACCCTCTAGAAATTTTCGGAAAATTTTCAAAAATTACCTCAAAAATTTTCAAAAAAATTTCAAAATTTTTCCAAAAATTTCAAAAATTTTCAAAAATTTTTCCAAAAATTTTCAGAAATTTTTCAAAAATTTTCCCAAATTTTTCAAAAATTTCAAAAATTTCCCCAAAATTTTTCAGAAATTTTCCAAAATTTTCCAAAATTTTCTCCAAAATTTTCAAAAAATGGTTACGTAGTTGCTCACCATGGAGCTCTACCTCCAGGACCTCAAAAAATAACTCTGGAAGCCATAGCCACCGAGACACCGGCAGATGCAGCATGATACTTCACAGATGGCTCGGTGGATCCAAAACATCATACATCCGGGCGGCCTTCTACACCCAAGGTCAGACCCTCTGAAATTTTCGGAAGAATTTTTCAAAAAATTTTCAAAAATTATCTAAAAAATTCAAAATTTTTCCAATCAAAAATTTTCAAAAATTTTCAAAAAATTTTGAAATTTTCAGAAATTTTCCCAAATTTCCTAAAATTTCAAAAAAATTTCATAAAATTTTCAGAAAAATTTTCCAAAATTTTCCAAATTTTCAAAATTTTTCAAAAAATGGTTACGTAGTTGCTCCACCATGAGCTCTACCTCAGAAAGGAGGACCTCAAAAAATAACTCTGGAAGCCATAGCCACCAGAGACACCGGCAGATGCAGCATGATACTTACAGATGGCTCGGTGGATCAAAACATCATACATCCGGGCGGCCTTCTACCCAAGGTCAGACCCTCCGGAAAAATTTCAAAATTTTTCCAAAAATTTTCCAAAATTTTCAAAAAATTTTCGAAAAATTTTAAGAAATTTTCCAAAAATTTTCCCAAATTTTTCAAAAATTTCAAGAAATTTCACATTTTTCAGAAAATTTTCCAAAATTTTCCAAAATTTTTCAAAAAATGGTTACGTAGTTGCTCCACCATGGAGCTCTGCACAGCCATTCAAAATTACCGGCCTAGAAGTAGTAAGCCTACCTCCAGAAGGAAGGACCTCAAAAAATAACTCCTGAGCCAAGCCACGAGACACCAGCAGATGCAGCATGATACTTCACAGATGGCTCAGTGGATCCAAAAACATCATACATCCAGGCAAGCCTTCTACACCCAAGGTCAGACCCTCGGAAAATTTTCAAAAATTTTCAAAAATTTTCCAAAAATTTTCAAAAATTTTCAAAAAAATTTCAAAAATTTCACAAAATTTCACAAAATTTTCAGAAAATTTTCCAAAATTTTCCAAAATTTTCCAAAATTTTTCAAAAAATGCTTACGTAGTTGCTCCACCATGGAGCTCTACCTCCAGAAGGACCTCAAAAAAATAACTCTGGACGCCATAGCCACCGAGACACCGGCAGATGCAGCATGATATTTCACAGATGGCTCGGTGGATCCAAAACATCATACATCCGGAGCGGCCATCTACACCCAAGGTCAGACCCTCGGAAAATTTTCAAAAATTTTCAAAAATTTTCCAAAAATTTTCAAAAATTTTCAAAAAAATTTCAAAAATTTCACAAAATTTCACAAAATTTTCAGAAAATTTTCCAAAATTTTCCAAAATTTTCCAAAATTTTTCAAAAAATGGTTACGTAGTTGCTCCACCATGGAGCTCTACCTCCAGATGGAGGACCTCAAAAAATAACTCTGGAAGCCATAGCCACCGAGACACCGGCAGATGCAGCATGATACTTCACAGATGGCTTGGTGGATCCAAAACATCATACATCCGGAGCGGCCTTCTACACCCAAGGTCAGACCCTCTGAAAATTTTCGGAAATTTTTCAAAAATTTTCAAAAATTTTCAAAAAAATTTCAAATTTTTCAAAAATTTTCAAAAATTTTCAAAAAAATTTCAAAATTTTTCCAAAAATTTTCCCAAATTTTTCCAAAAATTTTCCCAAATTTTTCAAAAATTTCAAAAAATTTCACAATTTTCAGAAAATTTTCCAAAATTTTCCAAAATTTTTCAAAAAATGGTTACGTAGTTGCTCCACCATGGAGCTCTACACCAGCCACATTCAAAATTACCGACCTAGGCGATAGTAAAGCCTACCTCCAGAAGGAGGACCTCAAAAAAATAACTCTGGAAGCCAGAGCCACCGAGACACCGGCAGATGCAGCATGATACTTCACAGATGGCTCGGTGGATCCAAAACATCATACATCCGGAGCGGCCTTCTACACCCAAGGTCAGACCCTCGGAAAATTTTCAAAAATTTTCAAAAATTTTCCAAAAATTTTCAAAATTTTTCAAAAAAATTTCAAAAATTTCACAAAATTTCACAAAATTTTCAAAAATTTTCCAAAATTTTCCAAAATTTTCAAAAATTTTCAAAATGCTTACGTAGCAAGCTCCACCATGGAGCTCACCCAGAAGGACCTCAAAAAAATAACTCTGAAAGCCATAGCCACCGAGACACCGGCAGATGCAGCATGATACTTCACAGATGGCTTGGTGGATCCAAAACATCATACATCCGGAGCGGCCTTCTACACCCAAGGTGAGACCCTCTGAAAATTTTTTGGAAAATTTTCGAAAATCTTCAAAAATTTTCAAAAATTTTCGAAAAATTTTCAAAAATTTTCGGAAAATTTTCAAAAATTTTCCGAAAATTTTCAAAAATTTTCAAAATATTTTCAAAAATTTTCTTCAAAAAATTTTTCCAAAATGGTTCAAAACATCATACATCCGGGCGGCCTACACCCAGGTCAGACCCTCTGAAATTTTTTCGGAAAATTTTCCAAAATTTCTCCAAAATTTTTCAAAAATGGTTCAAAACATCATACATCCGGGCGGCCTTCTACACCCAAGGTCGGACCCTCCTGAAAAAATTTTTCGGAAAATTTTCAAAATTTTTAAAATTTTCAAAATTTCCCAAAAATTTTCAAAAATTTCAAAAAATTTCAAATTTTTCAAAATTTTCCAAAATTTTTCAAAAATTTTCGAAAAATTTTCAGAAAATTTCCAAAATTTTCAATTTTTCAAAAATTTCACAAAATTTCATGAAATTTTCAAGAAAATTTTCCAAAAATTTTCAAATTTTTCAAAAATGTTACGTAGTTGCTCCACCATGGAGCTCTACACCAGCCACATTCAATTACCGACCCAGGCGATAGTAAAGCCTACCTCCGGGACCTCAAAAAATAACTCAGCTAGCCACCGAGACACCGGCAGATGCAGCATGATACTACAGATGGCTCGGATCCAAAACATCATACATCCGTAGCGGCCTTCTACACCCAAGGTCAGACCTTCTGAAAATTTTTTCGAAAATTCAAAATTTTTCATTATCCAAAAATTTTTCAAAAAATTTTAAAAATTTTTTTAAAAATTTTTCTTCAAAAATTTTCCAAAATTTTCCTAAATTTCAAAAATTACTCTAAATTTTCAGAAATTTTCCAAAATTTTCCAAATTTTCCAAATTTTCAAAAAATACATGTAGTTGCTCCACCATGGAGCCTTACCTCCAGAAGGAGGACCTCAAAAAATAACTGAGCTATAGCCACCGAGACACCCAGATGAAGCATGATACTACAGATGGCTCGGTGGATCCCAAATCATACATCCGAGCGGCCTTCTACACCCCAATCCTCTGAAACGGAAAATTTCAAAATTTTCAAAATTTTACTAAAATTTTCAAAAATTTTAAATTTCAAAATTTTTCCAAAATTTTCAAAATTTTCAAAAATTTTTCCAAAAATTTTCAGAATTTTCCAAAAACTTTTCTCAAATTTTTCAAAATTTCAAAAATTTTACAAAATTTTTCAGAAAATTTTCCAAAATTTTTCCAAAATTTTCCAAAATTTTCCAAAATTTCCAAAATTTTTCAAAAAATGGGTACGTAGTTGCTCCACCATGGAGCCTTCACACAGCCACATTCAAAATTACCGACCTAGGCGATAGTAGCCTACTCCAGAAGGAGGACCTCAAAATAACTCTGAAGCCATATCCACGAGACACCGGCAGATGCAGCATGTTACGAGTTGGGGAAGAAATATAGTTATACGTCTACCAGATCCCAACAGGTAACAACAAAAAACAAAAAACAATCGGACTATAAAAAGGGTAGACAAAGGATGCGAGTTTTCGTTGTATATAGAGAACCAACAAACCCTTAACAAAATATTCAGCTTATAAATTACCCTTAACCAAACTTAACCTAAACATTAACAGTATATACATATTAATACAATAAACAATCTTGAAGCAAGTGGACGTGGGGAGTTAATACAAAATACAAGTACTTAAGTGAGGAGCTGAGATGGCTGGACGAGTAAATGGAGATGGAAGATAGGTAGTCACTGCACGTAGGTTTAGAGGATAGATGATCCTGTGGTCACTTCCCAGAGCCAAGTCCTCCCTCCTCGAATGGAGCTGACAAAGAAGACTTTGAGGAGGTGACGCAACAACCAGGATATGGAGAAGAGAAACCCTGAGTGGTAACTAAGACGAGTCATACTCGTGTCTCGTCCCTAGATGGCGTTTCGTGGTGCTGGGTAGGTAGATCAAGACAATAGATGGCGTGGTTCGTAGTGCTGGAGGAGGGTTCGTAACAAGCATGATACTTCACAGATGGCCCGGTGGATCCAAACATCATACATCCGGAGCGGCCTTCTACACCTAAGTCAGACCTCTGAAAATTTTTCGAAAAATTTTCAAAAATTTTCAAAATTTTCAAAAAATTTCAAAATTGTTCCAAAAATTTTCAAAATTTTCCAATTTTTCAAAATTCAGAAATTTTCCAAAAATTTTCCCAAATTTTTAAATTTCAAAAAATTTCACAAAATTTTCAGAAAATTTTCCAAAATTTTCCAAAATTTTCAAAAATTTTTCAAAAAATGGTTCCAAAACATCATACATCCGGAGCGGCCTTCACACCGGTCAGACCCTCTGAAAATTTTTCGGAAAATTTTCAAAAATTTTCAAAAATTTCAAAATTTTTCCAATTTTTCCAAAATTTTCAGAAATTTTCCAAAAATTTTCCCAAATTTTTGAAAAATTTCAAAAATTCAAAATTTCAGAACTTTTCCAAATTTTCCAAAATTTTCCAAAATTTTTCAAAAATGGTTACGTAGTTGCTCCACCATGGAGCTTACACCAGCCACATTCAAATTACCGACCTAGGCGATAGTAGCCTACCTAGAAGGACCTCAATAATCCTGGAAGCCATAGCCACCGAGACACCGCAGATGCAGCATGATACTTCACAGATGGCCCGGTGTATCCAAAACATCATACATCCGAGCGGTCATAACTCCAGGTCAGACCCTCTGAAAATTTTTCGAAAAATTTTCAAAATTTTCAAATTTTTCAAAATTTTCAAAAATTTTCAAAAATTTTCCAAACATTTTCCCAAAATTTTCAAAATTTCACAAAAATTTACAAAATTTTCAGAAAATTTTTCAAAATTTTCCAAATTTTTCCAAAATTTTTCAAAATGGTTACGTAGTTGCTCCACCACGGAGCTTCTACCTCCAGAAGGAGGACCTCAAAAATAACTCTGGAAGCTAGCCACCGAGACACCGGCAGATGCAGCATGATACTACAGATGGCTCGGTGGATCCAAAACATCATACATCCGGAGCGGCCTTCTACACCCAAGGTCAGACCTCTGAAATTCTGAAAATTTTCAAAAATTTTCCAAAATTTTCAAAAATTTTCAAAAAAATTTCAAAATTTTTCCAAAATTTTCCAAATTTTCCAAAATTTTTCCAATTTTCAGAAATTTTCCAAAATTTTCCCAAATTTTTCAAAAATTTAAAATTTCACAAAATTTTCAGAAAATTTTCCAAAATTTTCCAAATTTTCCAAAATTTTCAAAAATGGTTCCAAAACATCATACATCCGGAGCGGCCTTCTACAACCCAAGGTCAGACCCTCTGAAAATTTTTCGAAAAATTTTCAAAAATTTTCAAAATTATCCAAAATTAAAAAAATTTTAAAATTTTTAAAAAATTTCAAAATTTTCAAAATTTCCAAAAATTTTCCCAATTTTAAATTAAAATTTCACAAAAATTTTCAGAAAATTTTCCAAAATTTTCCAAATTTTCCAAAATTTTTCAAAAAATGGTTACGTAGTTGCTCCACCATGGAGCTCTACCTCAGAAGGAGGACCCCAAAAAAATAACGAAGCCATAGCCACCGAGACACCGGCAGATGAAGCATGATACTACAGATGGCTCGGTGGATCCAAACATCATACATCCGGAGCGGCCTTCTAACCCCAAGGTCAGACCCTCTGAAAATTTTTTCGAAAAATTTTCAAAATTTTCAAAATTTTACTAAAAATTTTCAAAAATTTTCAAAAATTTCAAAATTTTTCCAAAATTTTCAATTTTCAAAATTTTTCCAAAAATTTTCAGAAATTTTCCAAAAATTTTCCCAAATTTTTCATACCAAAAAAAATTTCACAAAATTTTCAGAAAATTTTCCAAAATTTTCCAAAATTTTCCAAAATTTTCCAAAATTTTCAAAATGGTTACGTAGTTGCTCCACCATGGAGCTCTACACCAGCCACATTCAAAATTACCGACCTAGGCGATAGTAAAGCCTACCTCCAGAAGGAGGACCTCAAAAAAATAACTCTGGAAGCCATAGCCACCGAGACACCGGCAGATGCAGCATGTTACGAGTTGGGGATTTAGAATATAGTTATACGTCTACCCAGATCCCAACAGGTAACAACAACAAAAAACAAAAACAATCGGACTATAAAAGGGTAGACAAAGGATGCGAGTTTTCGTTGTATATAATAGAGTACCATAACCCTTTAACAAAATATTCAGCTTATAAATTACCCTTAACCAAACTTAACCTAAACATTAACAGTATATACATATTAATACAACATAAACAATCTTGAAGCAAGTGGACGTGGGGGAGTTAATACAAAATACAAGTACTTAAGTGAGGAGCTGAGATGGCTGACGAGTAAGGCTGAGTATTGTAGAAGACGGTAGGTAGTCACTGCACGTAGGTTTAGAGGATAGATGATCCTGTGGTCACCCCAGAGCCAAGTCCTCTCTCCTCGAATTGGAGCTGACAAAGAAGACTTTGAGGAGGTGACGCAACAACCAGGATATGGAGAAGAGAAACCCCGGAGTGGTAACTAAGACGAGTCATACTCGTGTCTCGTCCCTAGATGGCGTTGCTCGTGGTGCTGGGTAGGTAGATCAAGACAATAGATGGCGTGGTTCGTAGTGCTGAGGAGGGGTTCGTAACAAGCATGATACTTCACAGATGGCTCGGTGGATCCAAAACATCATACATCCGGAGCGGCCTTCTACACCCAAGGTCAGACCCTCTGAAAATTTTTCGGAAAATTTTCAAAAATTTTCAAAAATTTTCAAAAATTTCAAAATTTTCCAAAAAATTTTCCAAATTTTCAAAATTTTTCCAAAAATTTTCAGAAATTTTCCAAAATTTTCCCAATTTTTTGAAATTTCACAAAATTTCATAAAATTTTCAGGAAAATTTTCCAAAATTTTCCAAAATTTTCCAAAATTTTCCAAATTTTCCAAAATTTTTCAAAAATGGTTACGTAGTTGCTCCACCATGGAGCCTACACCAGCCACATTCAAAATTACCGACCTAGGCGATAGTAAAGCCTACCTCCAGAAGGAGGACCTCAAAAATAACTCTGGAAGCCATAGCCACCTGAGACACCGGCAGATGATATCAGGATCCAAAACAACATACATCCCGAGCGGCCCTCTACACCCAAGGTCAGACCCCTGAAAATTTTTCGAAAATTTTCAAAATTTTCAAAATTTTCCAAAATTTCAAAATTTTCACAAAATTTCAAATTTTTTTAATTTTCCAAAATTTTCCAAAATTTTTCCAAAATTTCAGAAATTTTCCAAAATTTTCCAAAATTTTTTTCAAAAATTTCACAAAATTTTCAGAAAATTTTCCAAATTTTCCAAAATTTTCCAAATTTTCCAATTTCAAAATGATACGTAGTTGCTCCACCATGGAGCTCTGCAATCAAAATTACCAGACCTAGGCGATAGTAAACCTCACCAGAAGGAGGACCTCAAAAAATAACTCTGGAAGCCATAGCCACCGAGACACCGGCAGAAGCAGCATGATACTACAGATGGCTCGTGGATCCAAAACATCATACATCCGGAGCGGCCTTCTACACCTGAGGTCAGACCCTTGAAAATTTTTTGAAATTTTTTCAAAATTTTCAAAATTTTCAAAAAATTTCAAATTTTTCCAAAATTCTTCCAAAATTTTTCCAAAATTTTCTGTACCAAAAATTTTCCAAAAATTTTCAGAAATTTTCCAAAATTTTCCAAAATTTTTTCAAAAATGGTTACGTAGTTGTTCAACCATGGAGCCTCTACCTCCAGAGGAGGACCTCAAAAAATAACTCTGGAACCATAGCCACCGAGACACCGGCAGATGCAGCATGATACTTCACAGATGGCTCGGTGGATCCAAAACATCATACATCCGAGCGGCCTTCTACACCCAAGGTCAGACCCTCTGAAAATTTTTTTTCGAAAAATTTTCAAAAATTTCAAAATTTTCTAAAAATTTTCAAAATTTTCAAAAAAATTTACCAAAATTTTTCAAAAAATTTTCAAAAAATTTTTCCAAAAATTTTTCAGAAATTTTCCAGAAATTTTCCTTAAATTTTCAAAATTTCAAAATTTATTAAAATTTTCCAAAATTTTCCCAAATTTTTTTCAAAAAATTTCAAAATTTCAAATTTTCCAAAAATTTTCCAAAATTTTTCAAAAATGGTTACGTAGTTGTTCACCATGGAGTCACTCAGAAAGGACCTCAAAAATAACTCTGAGCCATAGCCACCGAGACACCGCAGATGCAGCATGATACTCACAGATGGCCCGGTGGATCCAAAACATCATACATCCGAGCGGCCTCTACACCCAAGGTCAGACCTCTGAAAATTTTCGCAATTTTCAAATTTTTCCAAAATTTTTCAAAATTTTCAAAAAATTTCAAAAATTTCTACAAAATTTTCAAAATTTTCAAAAATTTTCAAAATTTTCCAAAAATTTTCAAAATTTTTCAAAAAATTTTCAAAATTTTTCCAAAAATTTTCAACAAAAAAATTTCACAAAATTTTCAGAAAATTTTCCAATGTTCCAAAATTTTCCAAAATTTTTCAAAAATGGTTACGTAGTTGCTCCACCATGGAGCCTCTACCCAGAAGGAGGACCTCAAAAATAACTCTGAAGCCATAGCCACCGAGACACCGGCAGATGCAGCATGATACTTCACAGATGGCTCGGTGATCCAAAACATCATACATCCGAGCGCCTTTACACCCAAGGTCAGACCTTCTGAAAATTTTTTCGGAAAATTTTCAAAATTTTCAAAATTTTCCAAAAAATTTTCAAAATTTTCAAAAATTTCTTTCTCCAAAAATTTTCAAAAATTTTTCCAAATTTTCAGAAATTTTCCAAAATTTTCCCAAAATTTTTTTCAAAAATTTCACAAAATTTCACAAATTTTCAGAAAAATTTTCCAAAATTTTCAAAATTCTTCCAAAATTTTCCTTTCAAAAATGGTTACGTAGTTGTTCCACCATGGAGCCCCCACCTCCAGAAGGAGGACCTCAAAAAATAACTGGAAGCCATAGCCACCGAGACACCGGCAGATACAGCATGATACTTCACAGATGGCCCGGTGGATCCAAAACATCATACATCCGGAGCGGCCTTCTACACCTGTCAGACCTCTGAAAATTTTTTCGGAAATTTTTCAAAATTTTCAAAATTTTCCAAAAATTTTCTTTCAAAAATTTTAATTTTCAAAAATTTCAAAAATTTTCCATTAAAATTTTCAAAATTTTTAAAATTTTCAAAAATTTTCCAAATTTTTCAAAAATTTTCAAAATTTCATAAAATTTCACAAAATTTCAGAATTTTCCATAATTTTCCAAAATTTTCCAAAATTTTCAAAAAATACCAGTAGTTGCTCCACCATGGAGCCTCCAGAAGGAGGACCTCAAAAAATAACTCTGAAGCCATAGCCACCGAGACACCGGCAGATGCAGCATGATACTTCACAGATGGCCCGGTGGATCCAAAACATCATACATCCGGAGCGGCCTTCTACACCCAAGGTCAGACCTCTGAAAATTTTTTTCAAAATTTTCAAAATTTTTCAAAAATTTTTCAAAATTTTCAAAATTTCAAATTTCACAAAATTTCACAAAAATTTTCAGAAAATTTTCCAAAAATTTTCCAAAAATTTTCCAAAATTTTCCAAAAAATGCTTATGTAGTTGTCCCACCATTGAGCCTCTACTCCAGAAGGATTCAAAAATAACTCTAAACCAAACACAGATGCACATATACACAGATGGCCTGGTTCCAAAACATCATACATCCGGACCGGCCTTCTACACCCAAGGTCAGATCTCTAATTTTCGAAATTCTTCAAAATTCTTCTCCAAAAATTTTTCAAAAATTTTCAAAAAATTTCAAAATTCCCACAAAATTTCACAAATTCTCAGAAAAATTTTCCAAAATTTTCCAAAATTTTCCAAAAATTTTTCAAAAATGGTTACGTAGTTGCTCCACCATGGAGCCTCTACTCCAGAAGGACCTCAAAAAATAACTCTGAAGCTATAGCCACCGAGACACCGCAGATGCAGCATGATATCACAGATGGCCCGGTGGATCCAAAACATCATACATCCGAGCGGCCTTTACACCCAAGGTCAGACCCTCTGAAAATTTTTTCGAAAAATTTTCCAAAATTTTCACAAAATTTTTCAAAATTTTCAAAATTTTCAAAAATTTTCCAAAATTTTCAAAATTTTTCAAAAATTTTCAAAATTTCAAAAATTTCACAAATTTTTCCAAAAATTTTCAAAATTTTCAATAAAAAATTTTTCCCAAATTTTTTCAAAAATTTCAAAAAATTTCAAAATTTTCAGAAAAATTTTCCAAAATGTTCCAAAATTTTCCAAAATTTTTCAAAAAATGGTTACGTAGTTGCCCACCATGGAGCCTCACCTCCAGAAGGAGACTCAAAAAAATAACTCTGAAGCCATAGCCACCGAGACACCGGCAGATGCAGCATGATACTCACAGATGGCTCGGTGGATCCAAAACATCATACATCCGAGCGGCCTTCTACACCCAAGGTCAGACCTCTGAAAATTTTTCGGAAAATTTTCAAAAATTTTCAAAATTTTCCAAAAAATTTTCATCAAAAAATTTCAAAATTAAATTTTCTTTCAAATTTCAAATTTTCAAAATCCAATTTTCAAAAATTAAAATTTCACAAAATTTTCAGAAATTTTCAAAAATTTTCAAAAATTTTCCAAAATTTTCAAAATTTTTCAAAAAATTTCAAATTTTCCAAAATTTTTCCCAAATTTTTCAAACTTCAAAAATTTCACAAAATTTTCAGAAAATTAAAAATTTTCAAAAATTTTCCAAAATTTTTCAAAATGCATGTAGTTGCTCCACCATGGAGCTCTACCTCCAGAAGGAGGACCCCAAAAATAACTCTGAAGCCATAGCCACCGAGACACCGGCAGATGCAGCATGATACTTCACAGATGGCTCGGTGATCCAAAACATCATACATCCGAGCGGCCTTCTACACCTAAGTGTCAGACCTCTGCTGAAAATTTTTCAAATTTTCAAAATTTTTCCAAAAATTTTCAAAATTTTTCCAAAAATTTTCCAAAATTTTCTAAATTTTCTAAAAATTTTCAAAATTTCCAAAAATTTTTCCAAAATTTTCAAAATTTTTCCAAAATTTCAGAAATTTTCCAAAAATTTTCCACAAATTTTTTCAATTTCAAAAATTTCCACAAAATTTCAGTATTTTCCAAAATTTTCCAAAATTTTCCAAAATTTTTCAAAAAAATGAAAGCATGTAGTTGTCCACCATGGAGCCTCTACCTCCAGAAGGAGGACCTCAAAATAACTGGAACTATAGCCACCGAGACACCGCAGATGCACGATACTACAGATGGCCTGGTGGATCCAAAACATCATACATCCGGAGCGGCCTTCTACACCCAATGTCAGACCTCTGAAAATTTTTCAAAATTTTCAAAAATTTTTCAAAAATTTCAAAATTTTTTCCAAAAATTTTTCAAAAATTTTCAAAAAATTTTTCCAAAATTTTCAGAAATTTTCAAAAAATTTTCCAAATTTTCAAAATTTCAAAAATTTCATTAATTTTCAGAAAATTTTCCAAAATTTTCCAAAATTTTCCAAAATTTTTCAAAAATGGTTACGTAGGCTCACCATGGAGCTCTACCCAGAAGGAGGACCTCAAAAAATAACTATGGAAGCCATACTACTCGAGACCGGCAGATGCATGATACTTCACAGATGGCCTGGTGATCCAAAACATCATACATCCGGAGCGGCCTTCTACACCCAAGGTCAGACCCTCTGAAAATTTTTCGAAAATTTTTCAAAATTTTCAAAAATTTTCAAAAAACTTTCAAAATTTTTCCAAAATTTTCCAAAATTTTCAAAAATTTCAAAAATTTTAAGAAATTTTCTCCAAAATTTTCCAAAATTTTCAAAAAATGGTTACGTAGTTGGTTCCAATCATGGAGCTCCCACTCCAGAAGGACCTCAAAAAATAACTCTAGAAGCCATAGCCACCGAGACACCGCAGATGCAGCATGATACTTCACAGATGGCCCGGTGGATCCAAAACATCATACATCCGAGCGGCTCACACCTCTTTCGAAAATTTTCAAAAATTTTCAAAATTTCAAAAATTTTCAAAAATTTTCAAAAAAATTCTTCAAATTTTTCAAATTAAAAATTTTCAAAATTCTTCTTCCAAAAATTTTCAGAAATTTTCCAAATTTTCCCAAATTTTTCAAAAACCCCTAAAAATTTCAACAAAATTTTCAGAAAATTTTCCAAAATTTTCCAAAATTCCTTCCAAAATTTTTCAAAAAATATTACGTATTGCTCCACCAGCAATACGCAACTGAACCAGTTGGCTACCAT
>NW_024729662.1:0-12976 GCF_018991925.1 Homarus americanus | reverse complement strand
GGTGATCGGAGCAACGTTTTACCAAATGCGGCTTCGAAGCACGAGGATCCACATATATTTCATTAGCCCAATAAAGCACGCGGACTTCTTCATATAATCAACACCTCACCCCACCAGGATTCGAACCCACGATCTTCTAATTATGACCGGGGAACGCTACCTCTGGCTCACCAGGAGACTAAAAGCATTCCTAGACTCTCATATATTTCACACAAAGCCTGTTCAACGAGCTTATGGCGCCGTGAACCTCTAATGGGGATCCCTCGTGCCGCTTAGGTGATCAGAGCAACGTTTTACCAAATGTGGCTTCGAAACCCGAGGATCTATATATATTTCATTAGACCATTAAAGCACGCGGACTTCTACATATAATCAACACCTCACCCCACCAGGATTTGAACCCACAATCTTATAATTGTGACCGGGGGACGCTACCTCTGGGCCACCAGGACAATAACAGCAGTCCTAGACTCTGCTATATTTCACACAAAGCCTGTTCAACGAGCTTATGGCGCCGTGAATCTCTAATGGGGACAACCCGTGCCGCTTAGGTGATCAGACCAACATTTTACCAAATGCGGCTTCGAAACAAGAAGGATCCATATATATTTCATAAGCCCAATAAGGCACGCAGACTTCTACATTTAATCAACACCTCACCCCACTAGGGTTTGAACCCACGATCTTATAATTGTGACCGGGGAACGCTACCTCTGGGCCACCAGGACAATAAAAGCAGTCCTAGACTCTGCTATATTTCACACAAAGCTGTTCAATGAGCTTATGGCGCCGTGAACCTCTAATGGGGACAACCCATGCCGCTTAGGTGATCCGAGCAACGTTTTACCAAATGCGGCTTCGAAACACGAGGATCCATATATATTTCATTAGCCCAATAAAGCATGCGAATTTCTTCATATAATCAACACCTCACTCCACCAGGATTAGAACCCACGATCTTCTAATTGTGACCGGGGAACGCTACCTCTGGCCCACCAGGACACTAAAAGCATGCCTAGACTCTGCTATTTTTCACACAAAGCCTGTTCAATGAGCTTATGGCGCTGTGAACCTCTAATGGGGATCCCCCGTGCCGCTTAGGTGATCAGAGCAACGTTTTAGCAAATGTGGCTTCAAAACCCGAGGATCCATATATATTTCATTAGACCATTAAAGCACACGGACTTCTACATATAATCAACACCTCACCCCACCAAGATTTGAACCCACAATCTTATAATTGTGACCGGGGGACGCTACCTCTGGGCCACCAGGAAACTAAAAGCATTCCTAGACTCTGCTATATTTCACACAAAGCCTGTTCAACGAGCTTATGGCGCCGTGAACCTCTAATGGGGCCCACCCGTGCCGCTTAGGTGATCAGAGCAACGTTTTACCAAATGTGGCTTCGAAAGCCGAGGATCCATATATATTTCCTCAGACCATTAAAGCACGCAGACTTCTACATATAATCAACACCTCACCCCACCAGGATTTGAACCCACAATCTTATAATTGTGACCGGGGGACGCTACCTCTCGGCCACCAGGACAATAAAAGCAGTCCTAGACTCTGCTATATTTCACACAAAGCCTGTTCAACGAGCTTATGGCGCCGTGAACCTCTAATGGGGACCACCTGTGCCGCCTAGGTGATCAGACCAACATTTTACCAAATGCGGCTTCGAAACAAGAAGGATCCATATATATTTCATTAGCCCAATAAAGCACGCGGACTTCTACATTTAATCAACACCTCACCCCTCCAGGATTTGAACCCACGATCTTATAATTGTGACCGGGGAACGCTACCTTTGGGCCACCAGGATAATTAAAGCAGTCCTAGACTGTGCTATATTTCACACAAAGCCTGTTCAATGAGCTTTTGGCGCCGTGAACCTCTAATGGGGACCACCCATGCCGCTTAGGTGATCAGAGCAACGTTTTACCAAAAGCGGCTTCAAAACACGCGGATCCACATATATTTCATTTGCCCTTTAAAACACGCGGACTTCTACATATAATCAACACCTCACCCCACCAGGATTCGAACCCACGATCTTCTAATTGTGACCGGGGAATGATACCTCTGGGCCACCAGGACACTAAAAGCAGTCCTAGACTCTACTATATTTCACACAAAGACTGTTCAACGACCTTATGGCGCCATGAACCTCTAATGGGGACCACCCGTGCCGCTTAGGTGATCAGAGCAACATTTTACCAAATCCGGCTTGGAAACACGAGGATCCATATATATTAGTGTGTCATACGGAGGCGAATTTTTTTTTTTGAGTTTGAAAAATCGGCCCATGGTATTAATCATGTAGTTCTATGGGCAGAATCATGTGATATCTTCAGATTTGAAAAGTTTTCATTTTTTGCTAGGTAAATTTTAACTTGAAATCTTATGAAAATTCATTATTCCCACCCTTTTACCAACACCACTAAATAGCTTATTTAAAGTAAAGTAAATGTATCAGGTTAATTTATTAGGATGAAAATGATCCAGAATAGTGAAACGAATGATCTTGACACATTTATTAAATTTATTATTCCTTTAGAAAACAAAATCATCAAATACAAAAACAGGTTTTACTACTACGACCCGGTGTTGCTGCACACCATACAGAACATGTCTTTCTTGCTTCTGTTTCTACTCATCACCTTCCTGCTGACCACCTGAGCTCGGATGTAGCATTCCCTCCTCTCCTGGCTATACACGTGACTGCTGGCCTCGCTCACTTGCTGTACACAACGCTTTATACTCTGGGTGTGCGAGGGCCAGGCAGGGACATGCATGGGTTTGTCCAGGAAAGCTCTGACTTGAACATTGGTGAGGCTGCAGGTAAGAGGGGGCTCACTGCCAGCCAGGATGTTATCCAGATCTATGAGATCAGTGAGGGTCTTGGCACCTAGATTGACTTCAGGAGTCTTCCTGACCCTGAAGGAATCGTCACCAACTGATTCGTCATGCCCAGATCCTCCCATAAGTCTCATATCCAAGATCTTTTTGACTGCCACTCTTCTCTCCTCCTCATCCTTACTGCAGAGCATTGTCTGTAGAACTGCCCTCAAGGGATGAGTATTACCAGAATATCTCCTCAACAGTCTGCTCCACAATCTGAACAACCTTCCTTGGCTGGACTCTCAGAGCTCAAGCTGGAAGAGAACATGCCTCGGACCTTCGGAGAACGATGACTTGACCTTGGTGTTGAACCAATTTGGCAAGTAGACACTCATGATGAATTGGACAATAAGTCTCAGGTTGTGAAGCTGGTTCCCTTTCAGTTTATGATGAGCGACCCAAATTTTGCAGAACCTGAGAGCCGTTGTGAGCCACCTAGAATGTGAGACTGGACCTATCTGCAGGTAACCAAGTCTATCAGGCATGACCCCAGTTTTGATGGCACTGCAAATCATGTAACCATAGTACTGGTCATACTCAGGCCGTCAATGACAGTATGTGCAAGCCTTCAACGAGGAGGGCCAACTGTGATTTTTTTCAGCCGGATTTATTTCCTAACTCCAGTGGCAGAGTCCAGCATCTTGCCAAGAGGACCAGACCATCTGTTGTTTGAAAGAGTCTTGCCATCCAGCTCCTGGATCAGATGTCTGAGTGGGTAAACTCGCTGGTGGAGGTCACAACAACCAGACCAGCTTCCTCCCAATCTTCCGCTTCTATCCACTGTATGACCCCCTTGCCACCCCTGTGTTCGTGTTGGTGCTGTCCCTCCAATGGCCTGCAGGGTCTGGTTTGATGTTCTCTGAGCCAAATTCACAACAAGATCTGCCACTATCTCAGCTTGTTTCCTGATGTCATCTTTCTCTGGAGTGAAATGCCACAAATACTTCCCTCCTGGTTCACTGCAGCAGGAGTAGTGTTCCTCCTTCACCATGGCAGGGAACAACTTGTCAGAATCTCCAACTTTCATGAACACTTTAGTGTCATCCCTTCTCCCATCAAAGAACAAACAATTGATTCCATTTTCTCTTATCCCCTTATCAAACTCCTCTTCTAGATTACTGACAAGTTTCTCCTGAGCTCTCCTTACTTTGTTATGATCTATCACCAGGTGAACATCATCAGGTGTTATCAAACCACCGTCAATCCAGGCAGCTGTTGCTATCTCTGCAGTTTCTCTGAGACCAGTGTGGTGTCACATGCTGGCCAGAGCTATGCTCGGGATATCTTTCCTATTTCGAATCTTATGTCTGGAAGGTTTGGGATCACTATTTTCTGGGTTAGGGACAAAGTCAGCATTCTCCTGGTCAGCACTCCGATCAGCCATGGGGAAGTCACTAAACTCTGAATCAGCTTGACTCCAATCTTCGGCCTTTTTTACCTCACCCTGGGCCTTCTCAAGTCTCTTTTCCTCGGCAACTCTTCTCCTCTTCTGTCTCTCTGTGGCAGCCTCCTGTCTCTTGGACTCCGGAATATCTTGGCTAGAAATCATGAGAGCCCCTATACTGCCAGTCTTCTCTCTCTGTGCTTTGATAAATGCCAGTTCGATCACAGGAATCTTCAGTTCACGCTTGCAAATACAGGAGATGTGGGCCTCGGATTTACAGTCACGATCGCATCTAAACTCAGGACAGAGAACAATTGGGCACTTGCAAGTAATTATGTCAAATAACTGGTCCAGTTGCTTGGCAAAGCTGTCCTTAACTGCAAGTTTTCCTCTCCCAAGAGAGATATCTCTTGCCTTTTCCCAACTGGTTAGCAGTCTCTCACTAATCTTCTTCTGACTTGTTATGACTAGAGACTTGAACTGAGCGTTAGCCAGAGTGTACTGTGCCAAGACAGCTTTGGTCATATCACTGGCAATGTCGTTGTTTGTGTAAGTTCTTGGTTCTTTTTCACTGATTTGCCTTGATTAGTAAAACACCGTATCTCAAAGCATCTCTCAATGTAGGCAACTCCGACTTCAGGAGCTCTCTCCGAGACCCAAGATAGTGACTGAGATGGCTGGATTTTTGGTTCCTCGTCCTGACACAAGCAGCCATCGCAAATATTATCAACTTATAAATGCATAAGAATCTGAAACAGAAAAAAATATTGTTAGTTGGGTTGTTAAAGAATGAAGTCAGAAAGCAATGTTCACTATTTAATTGTAATGCACTATTGCAGCTGTACATTAGATTTTCGATAAATTTCACGCTAAAATTTACCTAGCAAAAGGTTGCAAAATATTGAAACTGAAATTATTATCTGTTTATATACACTAAAATCTACCCAAAAGTGATGGGCCATTAGTTTTAGCTGATGTTCCCTCCTATGACACACCCTAATATATATTTCATTAGCCCAATAAATCACTCGGACTTCTACATATAATCAACACCTCACCCTACCAGGATTCAAACCCACGATCTTATAATTGTGACCGGGGTATGCTACCTCTGGGCCTCCAGGACAATAAAAGCAGTCCTAGACTCTACTATATTTCACACAAAGCCTGTTAAACGACCTTATGGCGCCATGAACCTCTAATGGGGACCACCCGTGCCGCTTAGGTGATCAGGGCAACGTTTTACCAAATCTGGCTTCGAAACACGAGGATCCATATATATTTCATTAGCCCAATAAAGCACGCGGACTTCTACATATAATCAACACCTCACCCCACCAGGATTTGAACCCACGATCTTATAATTGTGACCGGGGAACGCTACCTCTGGGCCGCTAGGACAATAAAAGCAGTCCTTGACTCTGTTATATTTCACACAAAGCGTGTTCAACGAGCTTATGGCGCCGTGAACCACTATAGGGGACCAACCGTGCCGCTTAGGTGATCAGAGCAACGTTTTACCAAATGCGGCTTCGAAATACGAGGATTCAAATATATTTCATTAGCCCAATAAAGCACTCGGACTTCTACATATAATCAACACCTCACCCCACCAGGATTCAAACCCACGGTCTTATAATTGTGACCGGGGTATGCTACCTCTGGGCCACCAGGAAAATACAACCAGTTCTAGACTCTACTATATTTCACACAAAGCCTGTTCAACGACCTTATGGAGCGATGAACCTCTAATGGGGACCACCCGTGCCGCTTAGGTGATCAGGGCAACGTTTTACCAAATCTGGCTTCGAAACACGAGGATCCATATATATTTCATTAGCACAATAAAGCACGCGGACTTCTACATATAATCAACACCTCACCCAACCAGGATTTGAACCCACGATCTTATAATTGTGACCGGGGAACGCTACCTCTGGGCCACAAGGACAATAAAAGCAGTCCTAGACTCTGCTAAATTTCACACAAAGCCTGTTCAACGAGCTTATGGCGCTGTGAACCACTATAGGGGACCACCCGTGTCGCTTAGGTGATCTGAGCAACGTTTTACCAAATGCGGCTTCGAAACACGAGGATCCATATATATTTCATTAGCCCAATAAAGCATGCGGACTTCTTCATATAATCAACACCTCACCCCACCAGGATTCGAACCCATGATCTTCTAATTGTGACCGGGGAACGCTACCTCTGGGCCACCAGGACAATAAAGCAGTCCTAGACTCTGCTATATTTCACACAAAGCCTGTTCAACGAGCTTATGGCCGTGAACCTCTAATGGGGACCCCCCGTGCCGCTTAGGTGATCAGAGCAACGTTTTACCAAATGTGGCTTCGAAACCCGAGGATCCATATATATTTCATTAGACCGTTAAAGCATGCGGACTTCTACATATAATCAACACCTCACCACACCAGGATTTGAACCCACATCTTATAATTGTGACCGGGGTATGCTACCTCTGGGCCACCAGGACTCTAAAAGCAGTCCTAGACTCTGCTATATTTCACACAAATCCTTTTCAACGAGCTTATGGCGCCGTGAACCCCTAATGGGGACCACCTGTGCCGCATAGGTGATCAGACCAACATTTTACCAAATGCGGCTTCGAAACAAGAATTATCCATATATATTTCATTAGCCCTATAAAGCATGCGGACTTCTACATTTAATCAACACCTCACCCCACCAGGATTTGAACCCACGATCTTATAATTATGACCAGGGAACGCTACCTCTGGGCCACCAGGACAATAAAAGCAGTCCTAGACTCTGCTATATTTCACACAAAGCCTGTTCAACGAGCTTATGGCGCCGTGAACCTCTAATGGGGACCAGCCATGCCGCTTAGGTGATCAGAGCAACGTTTTACCAAATGCGGCTTCGAAACACGAGGATCCATATATATTTCATTAGCCCAATAAAGCACGTGGACTTCTACATTTAATCAGCACCTCACCCCACCTTGATTCGAACCCACGATCTTCTAATTGTGACTGGGGGACGCTACCTCTGGCCCACCAGGACACTAAAAGCATTCCTAGACTCTGCTATATTTCACACAAAGCCTGTTCAACGAGCTTATGGCGCCGTGAACCTCTAATGGGGATCCCCCGTGCCGCTTAGGTGATCAGAGCAATGTTTTACCAAATGTGGCTTCGAAACCCGAGGAGCCATATATATTTCATTAGACCATTAAAGCACGCGGACTTCTATATATAATCAACACCTCACCCCACCAGGATTTGATCCCACAATCTTATAATTGTGACCGGGGGACGCTACCTCTGGGCCACCAGGAAACTAAAATCATTCCTAGACTCTGCTATATTTCACACAAAGCCTGTTCAACGAGCTTATGGCGCCGTGAACCTCTAATGGGGACCACCCGTGCCGCTTAGTTGATCAGACCAACATTTTACCAAATGCGGCTTCGAAACAAGAAGGATCCATATATATTTCATTAGCCCAATAAAGCACGTAGACTTCTACATTTAATCAACACCTCACCCCACCAGGGTTTGATCCCACGATCTTATAATTGTGACCGGGGAACGCTACCTCTGGGCCACCAGGACAATAAAAGCAGTCCTAGACTCTGCTATATTTCACAAAAAGCCTGTTCAACGAGCTTATGGCGCCGTGAACCTCTAATGGGGACCACACATGCCGCTTAGGTGATCAGAGCAACGTTTTACCAAATGCGGAATCGAAACACGAGGATCAATATATATTTCATTAGCCCAATAAAGCATGCGGACTTCTTCATGTAATCAACACCTCACCCCACCAGGATTAGAACCCACGATCTTCTAATTGTGACCGGGGAACGCTACCTCTGGCCCACCAGGACACTAAAAGCATTCCTAGACTCTGCTATATTTCACACAAAGCCTGTTCAACGAGCTTATGGCGCCGTGAACCTCTAATGGGGACCACCCGTGCCGCTTAGGTGATCAGACCAACATTTTACCAAATGCTGCTTCGAAACAAGAAGGATCCATATATATTTCATTAGCCCAATAAAGCACGCGGACTTCTACATTTAATCAACACCTCACCCCACCAGGATATGAACCCACGATCTTATAATTGTGACCGGGGAACGCTACCTCTGGGCCACCAGGACAATAAAACCAGTCCTAGACTCTGCTATATATCACACAAAGCCTGTTCAACGAGCTTATGGCGCCGTGAACCTCTAATGGGGACCACCCATGCCACTTAGGTGATCAGAGCAACGTTTTACCAAATGAGGCTTCGAAACACGAGGATCCATATATATTTCATTAGCCCAATAAAGCAGGCGGACTTCTTCATATAATCAACACCTCACCCAACCAGGATTCGAACCCACGATCTTCAAATTGTGACCGGGGAACGCTACCTCTGGGCCACCAGGACACTAAAAGCAGTCCTAGACTCTGCTATATTTCACACAAAGCCTGTTCAACAAGCTTTTGGCGCCGTGAACCTCTAATGGGGACCACACGTGCCGCTTAGGTGATCAGAGCAACTTTTACCAAATGCGGCTTCGAAAAACGAGGATCCATATATATTTCATTAGCCCAATAAAGCACGCGGACTTCTACATATAATCAACACCTCACCCCACCAGGATTTGAACCCACTGTCTTATAATTGCCAGACCAAAGCTACCCTGGGGCCAGGAAACCAAAGCATTCCCAGATTCCCCAAGCAGGGTTTCAAATAAAGCCTGTTCAACGAGCTTATGGCGTCAGAACCTCTAATGGGACCACCCGTACGCTTTAGGTGATCAGAGGAATATGACGCAATGCGCTTCGAAACCCGAGGATCCATATTTTTATTAGCCCAATAAAGCATTAAATTCTTATATAATCAACACCACCTACCAGGATTTGAACCCACGATCTTATAATTGTGACCGAATGCTACCCTGGTCCAATTAGGACAATGAAGCAGTCCTAGAGCCCCCAAGCAGTATTTCCCATAAAGCTCTGTTCAACGAGCGAGTGGCGCCGCGGAATTCTAATGGGGTAATCTCACCCAGCGCTTAGGTGATCAGAGCAACGTTTTACCATATGCGGCTTCGAAACACGAGGATCTATATATATTTCATTAGCCCAATAAAGCACGCGGACTTCTTCATATAATCAACACCTCACCCCACCAGGATTCGAACCAACGATCTTCTAATTGTGACCGGGGAATGCTACCTCTGGGCCACTAGGACAATAAAAGCAGTGCTAGACTCTACTATATTTCACCCAAAGCCTGTTCAACGAGCTTTTAAAAGCGAACCTCTAATGGGGACCCCAAATTGTAAAGCGCTTAGGATTTAGATAATTTACGAAATCCGGATTGGAAACACGAGGATCCTTATATATTTCATTAGCCCAATAAAGCACGCGGACTTCTACATATAATCAACGCCTCACCCCACCAGATTTGAAGCCACGATCTTATAATTGTGACCGGGGAGCGCTACCTCTGGGTCACCAGGACAATAAAAGCAGTCCTAGACTCTGCTATATTTCGCACAAAGCCTGTTCAACGAGCTTATGGCGCCGTAAACCTATCATGGGGACCACCCGTGCCGCTTAGGTGATCAGAGCAACGTTTTACCAAATGCGGCTTCGAAACACGAGGATCCATATATATTTCATTAGCCTAATAAAGCACGCGAATTCTACATATAATCACACCTCACCCCACCAGGATTTGAACCCACGATCTTATAATTGTGACCGGGGGACGCTACCCTGGGCCACCAGGACAATAAAAGCATTCCTAGACTCTGCTATATTTCACACAAAGCCTGTTCAACGGGCTTATAGCACCGTGAACCTCTAATGGGGACCACCCGTGCCGCTTAGGTGATCAGAGCAACGTTTTACCAAATGCGGCTTCGAAACACGAGGACCCCATATATACTTCATTAGCCCAATAAAGCACGCCAACTTCTTCATATAATCAACACCTCACCCCACCAGGACTCGAACCAACGATCTTATAATTGCACTGGAATTGCTACCTTCAAAATACTAGACAATAAAAGCAGTCCTAGACTCTGCTATATTTCACACAAAGCCTGTTCAACGGGCTTATGGCACCGTGAACCTCTAATGGGGACCACCCGTGCCGCTTAGGTGATCAGAGCAACGTTTTACCAAATGCGGCTTCGAAACACGAGGACCCCATATATACTTCATTAGCCCAATAAAGCACGCCAACTTCTTCATATAATCAACACCTCAATTTACTCAGGATTCAAAACCCACGGATCTTATAATTCCAGACCGGGGTATAAGCATTCTGGGCCAACACCAGGACAATAAAAGCAGTCCTAGACTCTACTATATTTCACACAAAGACTGTTCAACGACCTTATGGCGCCATGAACCTCTAATGGGGACCACCCGTGCCGCTTAGGTGATCAGAGCAACATTTTACCAAATCCGGCTTGGAAACATGAGGATCCATATATATTAGGGTGTGTCATACGGAGGCGAATTTTTTTTTTGAGTTTGAAAAATCAGCCCATGGTATTAATGATGTAGTTCTATGGGCAGAATCATGTGATATTTTCAGATTTGAAAAGTTTTCATTTTTTGCTAGGTAAATTTTAACTTGAAATCTTATGAAAATTCAGTATTTCCACCCTTTTACCAACACCACTAAATAGCTTATTTAAAAGCAAAGTAAATGTATCAGGTTAATTTATTAGATGAAATATCCAGAATAGTGAAACGAATGATCTTGATATATTTATTAAATTTAATATTCCTTTAGAAAACAAATCATCAAATACAAAAACCACGATTTACTAATATTGTTCCGCAAGTTATGTACACCATTGTTCTTCGTTTGTTTTGCCTCCCTGCTGACCACCTGAGCTCGGATGTAGCCTTCCCTCCTCTCCTGGTTGTACACGTGACTGCTGGCCTCGCTCACTTGCTGTACACAACGCTCTATACTCTGGGTGTGCGAGGGCCAGGCAGGGACATGCATGGGGTTGTCCAGGAAAGCTCTGACTTGAACATTGGTGAGGCTGCAGGTAAGAGGGGGCTCACTGCTAGCCTGGATGTTATCCAGATCTATGAGATCAGTGAGGGTCTTGGCACCTAGATTGACTTCAGGAGTCTTCCTGACCCTGAAGGAATTGTCACCAACTGATTCGTCATGCCCAGATCCTCTCATAAGTCTCATATCCAAGATCTTTTTGACTGCCACTCTTCTCTCCTCCTCATCCTTACTGCAGAGCATTGTCTGCAATACTGCCTCGGGATGAGCATACCAGGAATATCTCCTCACAGTCTGCTCCACAGTCTGAACAACCTTCCTTGGCTGACTCCTCAGGAGCTCAAGCTGGAAGAAAACATGCCTCGGACCTTCGGAGAACGATGACTTGACCTTTGTGTTGAACCAATTTGGCAAGTAGACACTCACGATGAATTGGACAATAAGTCTCAGGTTGTGAAGCTGGTTCCCTTTCAGTTTATGATGAGCGACCCAAATTCTGCAGAACCTGAGAGCCGTTGTGAGCCACCTAGAATGTGAGACTGGACCTATCTGCAGGTAAGCAAGTCTATCAGGCATGACCCCAGTTTTGATGGCACTGCAAATCATGCAACCATAGTACTGGTCAGTACTCAGGTCGTCAATGACAGTATGTGCAAGCTCAACGAGTGGAGGGCCAACTGTGATTTTTTCAAAGCTCGGATTTATTTCTAACTCAGTGGCAGAGTCCAGCATCTTGCCAAGAGGACCAGACCATCTGTTGTTTGAAAGAGTCTTGCCATCCAGCTCCTGGATCAGATGTCTGAGTGGCAACTCGTTGGTGTGGAGGTCACAAACAACCCAGACCAGCTTCCTCCCAATCTTCCGCTCTATCCACTGTATGACTCCCCTTGCCACCCTGTGTTCGTGTTGGTGCTGTCCCCTCCAATGGCCTGCAGGGTCTGGTCTACGTTCCTCTCTTTGAGCCAGTTCACAATGTTATCTGCCACTCTCTCAGCTGGTTTCCTGATGTCATCTTTTTCTGGAGTGAAATGCCACAAATACTTCCCTCCTGGTTCACTGCAGCAGGAGTAGTGTTCCTCCTTCACCATGGCAGGGAACAACTTGTCAGAATCTCCAACTTTCATGAACACTTTAGTGTCATCCCTTCTCCCATCAAAGAACAAACAATTGATTCCATTTTCTCTTATCCCCTTATCAAACTCCTCTTCTAGATTACTGACAAGTTCCTCCTGAGCTCTCCTTACTTTGTTATGATCTCTCACCAGGTGAACATCATCAGGTGTTATCAAACCACCGTCAATCCAGGCAGCTGTTGCTATCTCTGCAGTTTCTCTGAGACCAGTGTGGTGTCGCATGCTGGCCAGAGCTATGCTCGGGATATCTTTCCTATTTCGAATCTTATGCCTGGAAGGTTTGGGATCACTATTTTCTGGGTTAGGGACAAAGTCAGCATTCTCCTGGTCAGCACTCGGATCAGCCATGGGGAAGTAATTAAACTCTGAATCAGCTTGACTCCAATCATCGGCCTTTTTTACCTCACCCTGGGCCTTCTCAAGTCTCTTTTCCTCGGCAACTCTTCTCCTCTTCTGTCTCTCTGTGGCAGCCTCCTGTCTCTTGGACTCCGGAATATCTTGGCTAGAAATCAAGAGAGCCCCTATA
>NW_024729661.1:0-16149 GCF_018991925.1 Homarus americanus | reverse complement strand
AGACCACAAAACACACTAAGACCCAAAACAACAAGACCCAAAACAACAAGAAGAAGAAGGAAATTACCACTTTCTGCCGTGTACAAAAGGACCAGTACCTGCCATGGGGAGACTACATCTTCACCGGGAAAAAGACACAAAAGAAGCGCTGAACCTACGCTTCTGATATTTAAAAATACTGTAATAAAAACATATTAATTGATTTTGTTTGTATTATTTATGCTGTTTTTTATTTTCATCTGTAAACGTGCTGTTTTGGGAATATATTTTGAGTTACATAATATTTAGGTACAGCAGTTTATTTCACTGTATCTACTTGTTTACCAAGTAACTGGACTTACAGTCTCCGATCGGGATTCTCAAAATAAATATTTGGCATCGAACTCCGTAAGTGAGCTCGTAATCTAGCCTGTAACTTACAGGACCTCAACATGATCAACCTGGATATAGTAGTCGCTATTTCCGGATTGCATGAAAAAAAATTAATAATATATGTTTTAATAATGCTTGTTAGACTTGTTTTATCATAGAATAATGAAGAAAATGTTTTGTACATCAACATACTAAAATACAATATTAGTTTTTTTTTACGACAAGAAGAGGCTTGGCTGTTCTATTTCTCGCTTTATGGAAGAGATGCAGCTTTTGTCTTCTTACAACTTTTCAAGTAATTTGTACCAAAATAGAAGATTTTATTGTCCACATTTAGGGTATATTTTTTTTTATGACTGAATAAACTTGCAGATAGACCTTATTAATGTGGTATAGCTGTAAATATCCTTCAGTAATGAAATCCAAATATGAGGTCAAGTGAACATTTTTGCTTAGACTCCGCCTTTGTTAGGACCAAGTTATAACAAGTTATTCTGCCAAGTATCCAATAAGTACCCATGACTCAGAGTTAAATAATACCTAACCTAATCTAAGTTCATCAAACTTAATAAAAAAGTGGGGCAAAAAATAAGTGGTAAAGAAATTTTTTTCTCAGAAAAAGAATTATATTCAGAGGTTTTTTATCCGATACCTTCAGTCGTGATTATTTTGATGCAAAATTAGTAAAATGTATTTAGCCCTAACACTACCTCACCTTACCTAATCTTACCTTACCTTATCTAACCTAACCTAATGTTACCTAACCTAACCAAGCCGCAACGCTCATGACACAATTGAGTTCTCTAGAAAGTTTTAATTTCATTTTCTTTTTTAAAAATACATTTGCAGAGACAACAAACTTTTGATAATTATTTCTCCAACATATCTATAAATCTGTTGATGATATATAAATTTAGGATAGGTTAGGTTTGGTGTGATTAGGATAGGTTAGGCTAGTTTAGGATAGTCTAAGTTAGCTTAGGAAAGGCTAAGTTAGGTTACGATACACTAGGTTAGGTTTTAATCTGCATGATATTTTTACTGAACTTTTAAACGATGTTATAATCCCGGCAGCAGGGTATCGATCACGAAAATAACACTTTGGTAGTTATAACATTTGATAAAGTTTATTATTACTGTAACATGAAACAAATCACTATAGCTGTACTTATCAATCCAGTATTAAATCTGTATTATCTTTGACCATCGCTCATTGGCCAGCTTATCTCTGCACTGCTCTCTGATATAATAAAGTATTGGTGAATGGGAATATTAATCATTTGTGAGTCACTTACTATAAAGGAAACTGTAACGGATTCTATGGACAGTTGGGAATATTTTCACGGAATAAGTCGGAGTAACTCCCCTCTTGCCCAAAAGCGATCCAAGGAGTTAATTCACAGAGCGAAAATCTAGACGAGTCTTCCTTGTTTGTTTTAGGTCATAACAACGAAAAGTTTAATAATGTTTATTACAATGATTCAGGTTTACTGTAATTCTTCTTTTTTATATTTTTAGTATTTTGTAGATTTTTTTCACCCAGTTCATTTCTTGTTTAGATTCATTATTGCAATTATTTTTATTACAGAGTTGAATTAAAAGTTTATATCTAAGTATTTTACAGCTTCACAAATACTTTTATAAAATGTTGATACACACAGTGGACAGTTTTAGTTCTTTCTTGTAATACCTCAGTATTACTCTGTTAAATTCTTACCATTTACACCTGACCATTTATTTATTTATTTTACAAATTGTTTAAAGAGAGAACATCACCAGCAGGATACAGATGATGAAGTAAATAGAAGTTTGTAACCTAACCCTACCCCCCACTGCTACCCCTCCCTCTTGTCCCACATTCTTACTCGTCACTCCTACCCCTTACTCCTACCCCTTACTCCCACCCCTTAATCCCACCCCTTATTCCCACCCCTTATTCGCACCCCTTGCTCCCACCCCTTCCTTCTACCCCTTACTTCTACCCCTTACTCCTACCCCTTACTTCTACCCCTTACTTCTACCCCTTACTCTTACCACTTACTCCTACCACTTACTCATACCCCTTACTCCCACCCCTTGCTTCCACCCTCTTACTCGTACCCCTTGCTCCCACCCCTTACTCTTACCCCTTACTGCCACCCCTTACTGCCACCCCTTACTCCCACCCCTTACTCCTACCCCTTACTCCCACCCCTTAATCCCACCCCTTAATCCCACCCTTACTTCCACGCCTTACTCCCACCCCTTACTCCCACCTTACTCCCAACTCCCTACTCCTACCCCACTCGCACCCCACTGCCAACTCTACTCCCACCTCACTCCCACGCCCACTCCCCCAATCCTTACCCCACCCCTCACTCCCACCCTTACCCCCACCCCACCTCCTCACCCCTACTCCCACCCCCACTCAATTAACTCCTAACTCCCACCCCATTCTTAATGCTGCCTACTCCCACCCCTTACTCCCACCCCTTACTCCCACCCTTACTCCCACCCCTTACTCCCACGCCTTACTCCCACGCCTTACTCCCACCCCTTACTCCCACCCCTTACTCCCACCCCTTACTCCCACCCCTTACTCCCACGCCCTACTCCCACGCCTTACTCCCACGCCTTACTCCCACCCCTTACTCCCACCTACTCCCACCTCATCTCTTAATCTCTTACTCCCACGCCCCACTCCCACGCCTCCATCTCCAATGCCTTACTCCCACCCCTCATCTCCCACCCCTTACTCCCACCCCTTACTCCCACCCATTACTCCCATCCCTTACTCCCACCCCTTACTCCCACCCCTTACTCCTACCCCTTACTCCCACCCCTTACTCCCACCCTTACTCCCACGCCTTACTCCCACCCCTTACTCCCACCCCTTACTCCCACCCCTTACTCCCACGCCTTACTCCCACCCTTCACTCCTACCCTTCGCTTCTACCCCCACTGTTACCCAACACTACGCTGGTAATTGAAGACATCATACATTTGTTCACTTAGACACCACTTATTATTCAGGACCTAATGGCTATAATATCAGAGTCATTATTCTTAACTCAACTTTATATATATATATCAATTGTCAAAAACCTTCACCACAAGAAAGAAAAGAACAGTCGGGTATGGCAGAAAATGTAATTAACGAACATGGAGTAAGACATCAAGCTCCATATTGTAAACAAGATCATCGTCATTGTTTATTTATTGCGAGGAAAAATATTGTTCGCAATATAATTATAAAAACCTTCTGTAATTCATTCTCTTCATTACACTAAAAGGTAATGAAGTATATAAAGAAAATTGTTTATAAATTACTAAAATAAAAATACGTATAAAAAAGGAAAATAACATCTATTGATGGAATAGAAAAGAATTATATCGTAAGTGGGTAAAAGATTTCTTGGGTAGGTTTTAGAATACAATAACTGTTTTCTGCATTACACCGATGGTTCCAAGTCAGAAATTATCCTTAAGTTTTGTGAATCAGTATTTAAAGTTTTTCTTAAAGGGTGACTTAAGTTACGGTCACACGATCCCTTTGATGAGCAATTAATTTGGAGCAAGAAATTACGAGTAATTTCTTCCAAATGTGGTCACACGAGTGGCTCTTGGTTCAGTTACTACAGCAAGAAAAAAAAGTTAACGCCGCTGTGCGAGTAGAAGGGAGACGGAACATCACAACAACAATGCAGACGACGCAGCAGCTATCCTTGGTATTATTGTTATTATTAAAAGAAATGAGAGAAAGCGAAGAAAAACTATTGGGGACTCGTAAGTGGCTGGCGAGGAGGAGGAACGAGTGTTTAATATAGACTGGTTCAACTATCGTAGTTACAGTAGGGAGGGTTGTTAGTGTGTGGAGAATGACCGGCTGTATGGGCTTGTGTTTTGTAAACAAACACGCCAAAACACCACCCAAATAATAAACTCAGTGTGTCGTAAAAAACTGTTTGTGCATTTTATACATAATGTTATTGATCTATGTTATATATAGCCAAGGTAAATACTCGATAAATAAGCTTCGTGTCATTAAATATGGTATTAACCGGTTTTGAACCGATAATCTTGCTCGAAATAGTCAAGAAATTGACTATCACGATTGTCAATAAAAATGCTTCAAAAACTTGCTCGAATTTCTCGAAAATTGCTCGAAATAACTTTCCGGCAAGAAATTGCTAAAAAAAAATGCGCCCATGTGACCAGTGCTTTAAGAATTGTATGATATCCTCATGGCAATGGAAACACACACACACACACACACTCACCCCATACACAGTCACACACTAACCATGCACAATCACACACACCCATACACACACCGTACATGCACAAACCATACACACACATACACACACACACACACACACACACACCATACATACACACACCATACACATACACACACCATACACACACACACACACACACACCATGCACACACCATACAAACAAACAAACACACACCATATACACACACACACACACACACAATGCACACACACACCATGCACACTCACACACACACACACCATGCACACTCACACCATGCACACACACACACTAATTGTTTTAATTTAGTTCTTGGAACTCTTAAGTGGCAGCGCTTGATGTAAACACTTCTTGGCATTTTCTGTTTATCTAGTAGCAGGTATACACACAGATGTAATATGAGAAAATAGATTATGAATTCTGTCCAGGGAAGTGTTGTGAATATGACCTTGAGATAACACTTGTGTTAAGTGTGAATTTCCCTGTCTAGTGATATGTCCAACTACTACTCTGGGCCGCGAGACAGTGGTAGTGATTACAGATTGCCCACGAGGGGCCTAGTTTATTGGGCACCCCCTTACATCCTGTGCAAGGTGAAGCGCAGAAGCGTTTACAGTGCCCAACTGGGAAGCATGCGGAGTTCATGCTTGCTTTTATGACTCATGCATTAAGGGCGTAAAAGGCCTGAAGGGTCATGGGTTTTGTCAGCAAGTTACATAAAGTGACAATGATGAGTGTGTGGGGGGAAAATTCCCGGTACAATTTATCTGTTTATGGTAAAGTGTGGCAGGTCCCTATTAATGTGAGCGGTGTTTACTGAATCAGCTGACCCTGGCTCGACCTATTGAGAGACGCAAGCCAAGTGATCTAAGAGTCGTGAATAACATGGTGAATTACTTGGTGTTATTCATTTGGGTGAATATTTGTATAAATCAAAGGTGCTGTCACACACACACACACACCACACGTGGCACACCACCAACACACAGTTTCTGAGAAGGAGTTTGAGATTGTATTTAACGAAGTCTTAACTGGGAAAATGTTGTATGGTTTTTGTTATGGGGTAAGTTCTGGCGTGAACATTAAGACTATTTTCATAATTTTTTGTAACTAATATTTTTATCTGCCTGGTACAATTATTTATTAATTTGTATTGTAAGTTATGTCTTGATAGTCGATGTAATGTAACAATTAATTTTTTGTGTTAATGTTCATATAGATTGGTTCAGTGTTGCGGCTCTGACTCGTCAACGATGTTAATAAGCTCTTGAGTACATACTGCTGGTGAAACTATGTTATATTAACAACACGACAGACAAGTACTATAATACCTTAACATTTAACAATAATTCAGCCTTAATTTAATTTTTTCACCAACTTAAGACACATAACCCAGAAGGAAGTAAGACGGGCAACATAACGCGGGATATCGTGGCTTCACTAAGTGCAAATTATGGAACTTGAGGTAACACATTATGGGGAAATGCGAGCCCTGCTAAGTGGTTCTCCTCAACATGGACGCAAACATCAGATGGACAAAGAAACAGAAGAACCCCGGATATACATTCATTTATTCTACAAAAAAGTTACGTAAACGAGCGTTAAATACGTTTAAGTAATCACAGTTTACGAAGCTGAAGTCGAGATATTAGAAGATGAAGAAGACTTTAGCATATCAGTATACCCCACGACCGGCGCAAGGATGTTAAGTGTGCCATCAGGGTATATTAGCGCTGAGAGATGGGTGCTATCGTGGTATATTAGCATACCTTCACCCTGAATGGTATATCAAAAAGTACAGGATTTACTTCACAGATATTTAGTTATATCTATCGGTATATTATATAAATTATATCAATATATCTGTGTATACCAAATATGGCATCAGAGTATATCACCGTTTGCCATCATATTCTCTAAATAACCTCAAAGTATACCCCCGAATGTTTAATATCATACACTATAAATGACACTGTAGTATGTTAGTATATAATCAGGGTATAACATAAATAATATCAGCATTGTTTAGAATATCACATATATTAAGCGTGAGGAATGGATGTATATGATTCAATATATCACAGTTACATAAAGCGGTATGTCAGCTCATCAGCATATCACTAGAATGACATCAGAGTATAGGACACTATACTCCAATAAATACTGTCAGGTAGCTAAGTATATCAGGGTAATCACTGAGAAGTGTCAGAACATATCAGCATATTCCTTGACTGGTAACAAAGCATATCAACATACTCAAAGTATAATCAATGTCTCCGGAATAAACAAGCCAGTGACAGCAGCATATATTTCTGAAAATCAGCTGTGAAATATGTTCAGAACAGCCCAAAGTATACTATAATACTAAGCAACATTTGAAATATACCAGTATACTTCTTAACAGTCAGGAAAAAAATCATTATACAGATTAGTGTCCTCGAAGCAGATCAACTTGTCTCCTGCTTTCTGGGGACCCATTAGTGGCATATCAGTATATCCAAAGAGACACATCGGAGTATATTACCATATATCCCAAGTGCCATGAAGGGATATCAACATACCTGAGTATATTAACTAGCTCTCATAGTCTTCCACTCTCTCTTAGATCCATCAGAATATGTCAGCATATCACCCTATCTTCTGAAGGTCCAGTTTACCTTGTTCCGAAAGTATGTCGAAGCATACTAACAGATCCCCTGAATGCCTTGAGAACATATCAGTATACTTCTAGGTTAATTCATATCATATCAGTATATCCCCTGAATCTAAGGTATAGCTAACCTCATTTCAAATTATTATTAGAGTATGTTAACATATTCCCTTAGAAGCATACCAGCATATCTCTTATGTCATTACAGTCAACCAGTATACGCTCAGAGATAGATGCAAGCATATCAGGGTATATTAGCATACCCTGTAAGAGAGATATGAGCCTAGCTACATAACCAAGTATATCAGCATACCCCATATGCTCTTATAGTACATCAGCACACCCTCTGAGAGACAGAACCATACCAACATATCAGAACATATTAGTATATCCTTTAGAGTGATATGAACATAATGGCATATCAGATGACAAGAGTATATCAGCATAGTCTTTGAGGAGCATATCAGACCAACCTAGCATAAGCTCTTTAAGATAGATGGGAGCATATCTTAAATAGACTGGAACATACCAGAGCATATTAGCATATTAGCATATTAGCAAGGTGAGGAGGAGGAGGAGGAGGCAGGTGTCCACCGACCAGGTATGCCGATAGTCTGGTGATAATGTGGGTAAAACTGGTGTGTGTGTGTGTGTGTGTGTGTGTTCGTTCTCATGTTTATTTCTTGTAAGGTATGTGTCACCTAGCCGGCCATTTTGTTTACATTTTTCGGTCGCTCTAAAATACCATTAAAACAATATTGAGTATAAACGTTTGGCTCAACTGATGATCTCAAACATGTCCCAACTTTTTTTTGCCTCAACTCCACATTCTGTAACTCATTTAGGTAGATGTCCCTCACTACACATACACTGGACTATGTGTAATGTTGCAGCTAATGTGTTATCAAGATATTGCACATTATAAGTTCATGTGTGGTCATTATTATATCAAACGGAGGAATTTTAAAGAGCTATTACACCACCTGTATCATTAGTTGTCGCCAGGTGAAGGAATGTTTAGGTAGATTATATTTTATTTACTGTAATTAAAGTTTCAATACCTAAGACGTTCCACTATAAGAGTCTTTCAACCTCAGGTAAGGTCTAAAGACTTTCTACTCTAGGTCTTACACCCTGGAGTAGCTGTATCGTCCACATAGGTAATTACTCCACAAGGAACTACAAGTTACACCTTGATGTAATACTTCATTTATTGCCAAACTTTATAGGGAAATATTTTTTTCACAAAGAATTTCAAGTTACAATTTCACATAACAAGTCACATTACAAACGTTCCTTCGGCTTACAGTTAAACTTTGCAATGTCAAGATATTTTTTTCACTGCAGAGGAAAGTATGCGTCATCATCACACACACACACACACAAAGACAAAACTCCTGTATCCAGATTCTCAAAAGTTTATAAATTAAATTCTTCCCTAAAATTAAACAGACAATACATCTATTTATCATAGAGTATGTGAACAATATCGACGCCATATTGGTTACCATCTTTGAGTTATATAATTAGTTAGCTTCATAGTGTTAATTATTTAGTTAAAAAGGAAAAATAATCTACTAGTGTGTGTTGTGACCAAAATATATCAACATTGTATTTACTTTCTCCTCCAGGGGGCACTAAGTCTAGAAAAATGACACAATTGACATCTACATAAAGTGACTGATCAAGGGTAGATATTGGCTACCTTTTGTGTTACTTTGAGGTCGTAAGAACACACAGAGCTGCTCTTAAGGATGTTTACCACAATACACCTCAACCAGTTTCTCATTCACTAAGGTCAAACAATAAATCTGGTTCACAAGATACACCGTAAATTTTATTAGAATACAATAATCAATTACTGTATTATTGTATTGAGGCGAATAGTCTTATGGTGTTAAGATGTGTTCTTAAGCCACGAAGGTAAACAAAAGGTATTCAATATCTGCCTTGGTTGACGATGATCTGTAGACGTTAGCAAGTCCTCCTCCTCCTGCTCTCGAGTAAGGTAAGGAAGGCCTCACCTGACCAAAATTGTTAATTAAGATAGATTACCTGAAGATTAACCCTCCCAGCTTATTTCAACTAATGATTAACCTAACGCTACTTGGGAAGTTAAGTTAGGTTAGGTTAGGTTAGGGTAGGGTAGGGTAGGGTAGGTAGGGTAGGGTAGGGTAGGTCAGGTCAGGTCAGGTCAGGCAGTGCCAGTGTAGTTAATCTTGAGGTTAAATAAACTAGAGGCTAATCTTCACATGAGCCAGTAAGACACTTTGACGGAGGCGGTTACGTACAACAGGAAAGCTCTGATAACATATAATGTACAGTATATACCGTTTAAGTTGCGTCAGCAGCTCTATACACCACTTATTGACTTACTCATTCACTGCCGTAGAAATATTTACTTCTCTAACAGTTTTCTATATGGTTCCCAGTCATTATAATACGACCTTGTAAAATCAAATGATCTAAATTAAACTAAACTTATCCAAATTAAACTTATTAGCTAACAAATCCTTCTAAAACACGATATATGCAAATCAAAAGTTCTAAATTCAACTTAACTTATCGTAATATAACTATTATAACTAAACCATTTTAATTAAACCTAACCTAAACACCTCAAGTGCCACAAACAGAAGGAAAAAACACCTTTAATATTATCGTGTAGGAGGCCCCTGTAACCCACTAACTCCAGGTAATGCATCTATATCAATCTACCTGCGTTAGAAGCTCTATACGTGGCTATGATCGTTACCCACTGCTGGAGAACATTTGTACTTCTATAATTACCCCTGGAGAAACAATGCACCAATTTACGATTTATTTATTTTATTTTTCATTTATTTTTTATTCTTGGTCCATACTGTAAACATCGCCCGCTTGTGAGTCCCGTCAGCCATTTTGTTCTAACTTTCGGGGATTCTAAAATAAGCTATAAATAAATAAATAAATAAATAAAACAAGCATCTTTTGTTTTTCTAACCCATGAGCTGTGAGTCTTCATTATATACTTCAACATTACTGTAAACTAAGGCTAGAGAGGGTGTGTACAGTACTAGTGGAGTCAAGACGAGAAGGTATTTCAAATCCATAAAGGGTTTTACAAGTGGAGAGTCTTACAAGTGGAGGGTCTTACAGGTGGAGAGTCTTACAAGTGGAGGGTCTTACAGGTGGAGAGTCTTACAAGTGGAGGGTCTTACAGGTGGAGGATTTTAATAAGGATAAATACAGCAAGTCTTACAGTTGAATCAGCCAAGTCGAGGAAAACTCTTAAGAGTCACGTAACTTCTACCTGGTGTTACCTGTAATCAAGCTAAGGTATATGTAAGAAGAATATTATCTCGTTACTATCCATTCCTCTTCCACTATCCTGCGAGGTGGTGTATTAATAGGCACAGATACTCATGATAAAGAAGGAATAAAGAGAAAGACGCAAGATACCTATAAAATGCGACAGAATATACCCACACATGCGTAATCCTAACCCATCCCAACCCAACCCAACCCTATCCTACCCCCAGCTTCACCACAGTACACAAAGTCATTCTTGGTATCAGAATGACGCCTAAACACCCTGTATCGCCTAAGACACATTTGAATCGGATGGTTCGTTGACGGTTTTATTTCTTCGGTATAAACCAGAGAAGCAATTAGTTCGTGGGAACAGTGAGTCAAAATACTTCACATCAGCTTCGTTTACGACCTCCAGCTGATATTTACTTCTGTTGTCTATATCAATCACATTTTATAATGAAAACAAAAATATGGTTAGTTACTTAAAAATGAAAAAAACATCATACTTAGATACTTAAGAGTGAGGAAAAAAGATACTTAAGATACTTAAAAATAAAAACACTCTTTGATACTTAAATTAGGACAAAATAAACGGACATAAAGATTTAACTATGAGCGGTGGATATTACGACATGTACCGGCTATCAATACAGAGGCGCTATTTAGCCGTGAAGTTCTCTCAGAAACTCAACAAGACAATATGTGGTCACGTAAAAATTTCAGGTTAATTTTTAACACCATCCGTCATTTTAAACCTTGGCACCTGTAGATTAAGAAAATATATGGTGATATTTTTTCTGATGGGATAAAGGTCGTATTTGTCCAGAGAAGTAAGAGAGGAAAAAAATCACTTGAGAGGCATGACGCACAGAGTGTCTAAGGTGATAAAAGATCATATACTACCATTTGGGTTTTCAAATTAAGTTCATTACATAAAATATCAAACTCATAAAGATTACAAAAGAACAGAACATCATGAGCTCTCTACAGCTATTGTCAGCCGTCAATATGCTGATGTACAGAAGCTACACAATGTTATTGGTGACTGTAATCCCAGGAAAATGATGCTCTTTTAAACTTGGTAACTGGAGCTGTAATGCCAGAAAATGCCAAATATGACAATCTATGTGCATATGAAGTTGGAAGACAAAATTATGAAAATTTTGTCAAGAACGTATTGTTGGTCCATTGAGCATCTGGGAAAAGATGTCCAAGGTTAATCTTCTGTCGTGGAAAGCAGCAAATAAGACTTCAACCATCAAATTGCTATCACAAGTTATAGAACTTAAGCAGGACATACAGTATATGCATCACAGAAGGGCAGCACTGTACATATCAAGTCACCAGACACTGATGTGTTTGGCATATTAAAGCAGCCTCAACTTGGAGAAAATACAAGTATGAAAACAGGAACTGGTGAGCGACGACACATTGGGCAGAGAGCCTTACAGGTTTCCATGCCTTCACAGGATCTGACTGCATTGGAAAATTTGTTGGCAAAGGAAAGAAAGCATGTTGGAGCACTTTGATGAAATCTAACACAAAAGTCCTAGATGCATTCAAGATGCTGAGTAGACCAAATGCCCTCCAGCAGACATGTTTATTGGTCTAAAGGAATTTGTATTTAAGCTCTACTGTCCACGAATGACTTTCACTAAACTGTCATAACTTAGATGGCATCTCTTCAAGAAAACGCAGGCAGAAGCTGGAGAACTACCAGCGACTGCAGCAACTCTAAAGTATCATATATTGAGAGGAAGGTATCAAGCTCTTCTGTGGTCTTGTGATGCAGACAGTGAAATGCTTTCACAATTAGAGCATGGCTGGAAGATTGACAATGACTGTTTCATACTAGTAATATCAGACCAACCACCAGCTCCAGAAGCAATCACAGAACTTGTTAAATGTGGATGTGGCGTCAGGAAATGTGGATCATTGTCATGTTCATACAGAAAGAATCAGAAAGAATAGCATGACATGCACCGAGATGTGTAACTGTCAAGCAGATGATGAGAAATGCCTAAACAAGGTGAAGGAATCTGTTGTACACAGAAGACTCTGATGACGAGGACTGAAGCAATGTCGTAAATAATAACTTGTGACTTGTTTACACATGATGTATAACACTACAAACTTTTAATAAATATAAAACGGTGGTTCTAAGCTTTTCAGATAATGGTAATATGTATATGTTTAATTTCCAGTATTTGTCTTTAGCAAATAATTTTACTTACTGCAATCTCTTCTTTGCCAGAGACAGGATGGCATATATGAGCAGCCATGTTTGTAACACACTTATGATATTATAACAGCATTCATGATATATTATGTTAAATTGTAATCATATAATACTACATGTTCATAGGTTATTAGTCATGTTTTAAGTTAATTAGGACTTAATGGTAATACATCTGTGGTTCATTACGCCGCTCTTTAATAAAACTTCTTTAAAGGCATAAAACTTATAATAAACCGTTCAGAAAAAATGACACCACAGTTCCTTAACATAGTTTATAAGGATTATTATAATGTATGGTGTCAAAAATTAACATGAAATTTTTACGGGATTACTTAAGCTCCTACACTAAAACCTGCCGACCTAACCTAACCTTTTTTACCCACCTCTACCTACTTACCTAACCTGACATAATCTAACCTAACCTGACGTAATCTGACCTAACCTGACATAATCTAACCTAACCTGACATAATCTAACCTAACCTGACATAATCTAACCTAACCTGACTAATCTGACCTAACCTGACATAATCTAACCTAACCTGACGTAATCTGACCTAACCTGACATAATCTAACCTAACCTGACGTAATCTGACCTAACCTGACATAATCTAACCTAACCTGACGTAATCTAACCTAACCTGACATAATCTAACCTAACCTGACATAATCTAACCTAACCTGACATAATCTAACCTAACCTGACGTAATCTGACCTAACCTGACATAATCTAACCTAACCTGACATAATCTAACCTAACCTCCCCGTCTGACATAAGCTAACCTAATCAAACCTAACTTTCCCACCTACCTAACATAAACTATCTACTTATTACCTACCTAACCTAACTTAACCCAACCTGACATAATCTAACCTAACCTGACATAATCTAACCTAACCTGACATAATCTAACCTAACCTGACGTAATCTGACCTAACCTGACATAATCTAACCTAACATGACGTAATCTGACCTAACCTGACATAATCTAACCCAACCTGACGTAATCTAACCTAACCTGACATAATCTAACCTAACCTGACATAATCTAACCTAACCTGACATAATCTAACCGAACCTGACGTAATCTGACATAACCTGACATAATCTAACCTAACCTGACATAATCTAACCTAACCTCCCCGTCTGACATAAGCTAACCTAATCAAACCTAACTTTCCCACCTACCTAACATAACCTATCTACTTATTACCTACCTAACCTAACTTAACCCAACCTGACATAATCTAACCTAACCTATTGAAACTTAACTTAACCACCTACCTCATCTAACACCACTTTGTAATCTCTCTGTGCTACAGCTGACAGGATGAGTATGGGGGGCACAATAAACTAGCCTCTAAGTGGCAAAATTAACAAAACTAACCTAACCTAACCCAACCTGACTTAACCTAACCTGATCTGATCTATCCAACTTAAAAAACTTAGAATATATAATAAAGCCGTTAGGTTAATTTAGGCTAAATATGGTTGATTCATATTTTGTTTTGACAGAAATTCCCGGCAAAATAACGTATCTATATTGAGAACCACCGCCATGTTGGTTCCACGTTAACAAGACACGGATACACTACAGAATAACCCGCGTTCGTTTAACCTCAATTACTACAGTTTACTTTATAATCTTATTTCACAATCTTCACTACATCTCGCTTCACAATCTTCACTGCATCTCACTTCACAATCTTCAGCCAGGTGAGGTTTATGGATCGGGCTTTTTGTGCGAGAGATAGGAAACGTAGGACTAGGGTATGTTTTCCTGGGGCTGGGATAGGGCATGTAGCCGAGAGGTTAGACAGAGTTTTGTCAGGGGAGGGTACCAATCCAGTAGTGTGTCTTAGTGTGGGGGGAAACGACATAGGTAAGGTTAGGAGTGAGGAACTTTTCAAGAGGTATAGGGAGGCGCTGGGGAAGATTAGAGATAGGGGAGGGGTCCCGATAGTATGTGGTGTCTTGCCTAGAAGAGGGGTTGGTCGTGAATGGCTGTCCAGGGCAATTGCTATTAATTGCCGACTGGAAAAACATTGTGCAAACAATGGTTGGGCATTCATTGATGACGGGCAACGATTTTATGGCAACGACTACCTGTACTGTCGCGACGGAGTACACTTGTCTCGTGAGGGGGTAAAGACGTTGTCTGCATCCCTGGAGCGTGAAATTGTCACTCCGAAGGGGGGGTTTCGCCAGTAGAGAGGGGTCGGGGAAAATGGGAGTCAAAAAACAAGCAGGTCCTGGGAAGTAGTGAAACAGAAGTAGATAATGCTGAAAATATAGTTAGTCATAATAACAAACATCAAAGTAATAAATGTAAAACAGATAGAAACGGAAGAAATATATTGAGTGTTTATTATACTAATAGTAGAAGCCTGTGTAACAAAATGGACCAGCTCAGGGCCATTGTTAGTAAAGAGAACATAGATATAATTGCAATAACGGAAACATGGATAAATTCAAACAGCAAGCATTTTTTAGCAGAATTTCATATTCAGGATAAACCTATTTAAATTTGACAGAGTAGGAAGGAGAGGTGGCGGTGTAGCAGTGTATATCAGGGTGTCATTAAAAGGCTGCAATAAATCAAACATTAAAACAAATAGCGACAATGAAAGTATTTGGGTAGAGATTGGTGAGGGCAGTGAATCCGTAGTCATTGGTGTTATATATAGACTACCTAATTTGAGTAGGAACGATGGTAAATTGCTATGGGAGGAAATAAAGAAGGCATAGATTGGAAAAATCAACTTAGCGATAATGAATCTGAAGATTTTATAGAAGTAGTACAGGATAGTTTTATATATAAATTTATAAACTTGCCCACTAGAGGAAATATAGAAGTAGTACAGGATAGTTTTATATATAAATTTATAAACTTGCCCACTAGAGGAAATAATATCCTCGATTTAGTTCTCAGTAATAATGAAAATCTAGTAAAAGATGTTGGGATTGGAGACGAACTAGGAAACAGTGATCATAAAGCCATATATTTTAACATAATATGGGATGGCAGGAAGAAAGAAAATTCGGCCTTGATCCCGGATTTTAGGAATGCTAATTACGGTAGCATAAGGAGAGACCTAAGGGATGACCCTATGGTCAAAAGATTAATCCCCCCCACACCTCTGGAAACTGTCAACTTAGGACGGGATAACCCCGAATTTAATTTAGCAGCTACTTATGAACAATTTATTGCGACAATCAATAATGCCCAAAATAAACACATCCCTAAAAGAAAATTCAGATCGATACGGAACCAACCAAAATGGATGAATAATAGACTCTTAGATCTTCTAGGGAAAAAGAAAGGAGTA
>NW_024729660.1:0-37043 GCF_018991925.1 Homarus americanus | reverse complement strand
TTTGGTTGTGTGGTTGAGTGTCGGCGGCTATTGGTTGTGTTAGGGTTATGTCGAGGCCATTGGTTGTGTTAGGTTAGTGTCGCGAGGGCCATTGGTTGTGTTAGGTAAGTGTCTGAGGTCATTGGTTGTGTTAGGTTAGTGTCGAGTGGGCTGTTGGTTGTGTTAGGTTGGAAGGCGTCTGGGGTGGGGGCATTTGTTGGGTTAGTGTCAAGGGGCTTGGTTGTGTTGGGTTAGTGTCAAGGGGCCATTGGTTGTGTTAGGTTAGTGTCAAGGGGCCATTGGTTGTGTGTTAGGTTGGTGTCAAGCGGCCTTTGGTTGTGTTAGGTTAGTGTCGAGGGCCATTTGTTGTGTTAGGGTTAGTGTCAAGTGGCCATTGGTTGTGTTAGGTTAGTGTCAAGGGCCATTGGTTGTGTTAGGTTAGTGTCGAGGCCATTGGTTGTGTTAGGTTAGTGTCGAGGCATTGGTTTGTTTAGGTTAGTGTCGAGGGGCCATTGGTTGTGTTAGGTTATGTCGAGGGCCATTGGTTGTGTTAGGTTAGTGTCAAGGGGCCATTGGTTGTGTTAGGTTAGTGTCGGGGGCCATTGGTTGTGTTAGGGTTAGTGTCAAGGGACCTTGGTTGTGTTAGGTTAGTGTCTGAGGCCATTGGTTGTGTTATGGGTTGAGTGTTGAGGCTGTTGGTTGTGTTGGGTTAGTTTAGAGGTGTCTGGGGAGGGGCATTGGGTTGTGTTAGGTTAGTGTCAAGGGCCATTGGTGGTTGTGTTAGGTTAGTGTCAGGGCCATTGGTTGTGTTAGGTTAGTGTCAAGGGACTATTGGTTTGTGTTAGGTTAGTGTCAAGGGCCATTGGTTGTGTTGGTTTAGTGTTTGAGGCCATTGGTTGTGTTGGGTTAGTGTCGTTGGTTGTGGTTAGTTTAGGTGTCTGGGGAGGGGCATTGGTTGGTGTTAGGTTAGTGTCAAGGGGCCGTGGTTTGTGTTAGGTTAGTGTCAAGGGCATTGGTTGTGTCTTAGGTTAGTGTCAAGGCGTGGTTGTGTTAGGTTTGTGTCAAGTGTCCATTGGTTGTGTTAGGTTAGTGTCAAGGGGCCATTGGTTGTGTTAGGTTAGTGTCAAGGGCCATTGGTTGTGTTAGTTTAGTTTCAAGGGCCATTGTTTTGTTTGGGTTTAGTGTCCAGTTTAGGGGCCATTGTTGTGTTAGGTTAGTGTCGAGGGGCCACTGCTTGAGTAGGGTTAGTGTCGAAGGGCCATTGGTTGTGTGCCGTTAGTGTCAAGGGGACATTGGTCAGAGGTTGAGCTGTCGGGCCATTGGTTGTGTTAGGTTAGTGTCGAGGGGCCATTGGTGTGTTCTGTTAGTGCCGCGACCATTGGCTGTGTCGATTAGTGTCAGCTGGTTGTGTTAGGTTAGTGTCACGGGGACTTCGGTTGTGTAAGGTTTGTGTCTTAGGCCATTGGTTGTGTTAGGTTAGTGTCGAGGGGCTGTTGGTTGTGTTAGGTTAGTGTAGAGTGTCGGGAAGGCATTGGTTGTAGTTAGGGAGTCGGGGCCATTGGTTGTGTTAGGTTATTGGTGGGGCCATTGGTTGTGTTAGGTTAGTGTCAAGGGGCCATTGTTGTGTTAGGTTAGTGCCGGCGAGCCATTGGTTGTAGTAGGGTTAGTGACGGCGCTGCCCATTGATTGCGTTACGTTAGTGTGGAGGGCCATTAGTTGTGTAGGGTTAGTGTCGAGGGGCCATTGGTTGTGTTAGGAAGAAAGGTCGATGGTTGTGTTAGGTTAGTGTCAATGGGCCATTGGTTGTGTTAGGTTAGTGTCGAGGGCCATTGTTAGGTTAGTGTCAAGGGGCCTTGTGTTAGGGTTAGTGACAAGGGCCATTGGTTGTGTTAGGAAGGTCACGCTAGTTGTGTAGGTTTAGTGTCGAGGGCCATTGGTTGTTTAGTGTTAAAGTGCCATTGTTGCAAAGTTAGGTTTAAGGGGCCATTAAGGTAGGTTAGTGTCTGAGGCTGGATGTTAGGTTAGTGTCGAGGGCGGATTGGTTGAGTTAGGTAAGTGTCTGAGGCCATTGGATTAGGGTTAGTGTCTCGCGGGGCTGATGGGTGTTAGGTTAATGACCGGGGGCGGGGCATTGGTTGTGTTAGGTTAGTGTTAAGGGGCTATGTTGTGTTAGGGTTGAGTCGGCGCCTTGGTTTTGTTAGGGCGAGTGTAATGCAATATTGTTGTGTTAGGGTTAGTTTAGAGTTTCGGGCGGGGCATTGATTATTGTGTTAGTTAGGCGCAGGGGCAATTGGTGTTAGGTTAGTGTCGAGGGGCCAGGTCGTCAAGGCCATTGGTTGTAGAAGTAGGTCGAGGCGGCCATTGGTTGTGTTAGGTTAGTGTCGAGGGGCATTGGTTGAGTTAGGTAAGTGTCTGGAGGCCATTGGATGTGTTAGTTAGTGTCGGCAGGGCTGATGGTTGTGTTAGGTTAGCTTAGAGTGTCCGGGCGGAGGCATTGGTTGTGTTAGTTTAGTGTTGGCGCTATTGGTTGTGTTAGGTTAGTGTCAAGGGGCCATTGGTTTGTTAGGTTCGTGTCGAGGGCCATTGGTTGTCTTGGGTTAGTGTTAAGGGCTATTGGTTGTGTTAGGGTTATTGTCAAGGGGTCATTGGTTGTGTTAGATTAATGTCGAGGCGCCCTTGGTTGTGTTTGTTTAGGCGCAGGTTTATTGGTTGTGTTAGGTTAGTGTCGAGGGGCCATTGGTTGTGTTAGGTTAGTGCCAGCCATTGGTTGTGTTAGGTTAGTGTCAGGGGACATTGTCTGTAGGTTAGTGTCGATGGCGTCATTGGTTGTGTTAGGTTAGTGTCGAGGGCCATTGGTTGTGTTTGCTAGTGTCTGGCGACCATTGGTTGTGTTTGGTTAGTGTCGGCGCTGGTTGGTTGGTTAGAAGGTCACGGGGACTTCGGTTGTAGGTAGTGTCTGCCATTGGTTGTGGGTAAGTGTCGAGGCTGTTGGTTGTGTTGGCTAGTTTAGAGTGTCTGGGAGGGGCATTGGTTGTGTTAGGGTTAGTGCTGGCACGTTGTGTTAGGGTTAGTGTCGAGGGGCCATTGGTTGTGTAGCAGTTAGTGTCAAGGGGCCATTGGTTGTGTTAGGTTAGTGACGAGGGGCCATCGGTTGTGTTAGGTTAGCTGGGGCCTGGTTGTGAGGTTAGTGACAAGGGCCATTGGTTGTGTTAGGTTAGTGTCAAAGGGCCATTGGTTGTGTTAGTTTTAGTGCCAGGCGCTTGGTTGTGTTAGGTTAGTGTTGGCGCCATTGGTTGTGCGAAGTTAGGTTTCAAGGGGCCATTGGTTGTGTTACGTTAGTGTCGAGGCCATTGGTTGTGTTAGGTTAGTGTCGAGGGGTCATTGGTTTTTTAGGTTAGTGTCGAGGCGGCCATTGGTTGAGTTAAAGAGTCTCGAGGCCATTGCTTGTGTTAGGATAGTGTCGAGGGCTGTTGTTATGAAGTAGGAGAGCGTCTGGGGCGGGGGCATTGGTTGTGTTAGGTTTAGTGTCGAGGGGCTATTGGTTGTGTTAGGTTAATGAAAAGGGCCATTGGTTGTGTTAGGTTAGTGTCAAGGGGCCATTGGTTGTGTTAGGTTAGTGTCGAGGGGCCATTGTTTGTGTAGGGTTTAGTGTCGAGCCATTGGTTGTGTTAGGTTAGTGTCGAGGCCATTGTCGTCAGGTTAAGCACATTGGTTGTGTGAAGTTAGTTTCAAGGGCCACGTTGTGTTAGGTTAGTGCGAGGTCGAGGGCTGGTTGGGTGTTAGCTTAGTGTCAAGGGGCCATTGGTTGTGTTAGGTTAGTGTCGGGCCATTGGTTGTGTTAGGTTAGTGTCTTGTTATTGTTTTGTTAGTTTACTGTCTAGGGCCATTGGTTGAAAGAAGAGGCCGTTGGTTGTGTAGGTTAGTGTCGAGGGGCCATTGGTTGTGTTAGGTTAGGTTCGAGGCCATTGGTTGTGTTAGGGTTAGTGTAGAGGAGACCTATTGGTGGTGTTAGGTTAGTTTAGAGTGTCTGGAGCGGGGGCATTTGTTGTTTTAGGTTAGGTCAAGGCGGCTGGTTGTGATAGGTTAGTGTCAAGGGCCATTGGTAGTTTAGTGCTGGGGCCATTGGTTGTGTTAGGTTAGTGTCGAGGGGCCATTGGTTGTGTTAGGTTAGTGTCAAGGGCCTTTTGGTTCTTTAGGAAGTGTCGAGCGGTGTTGGGTTAGTGTCGAGGGCTGTTGGTTGTGTTAGGTTAGTGTCGAGGGGCTATTGGTTGTGTTAGGTCAGTGTCTTGGGGCCATTGTTTGTGTAGGTTACTGTCTAGGGGCATTTGGTTGTGTAGGTTAGTATCGAGGCGGCTATTGGTTGTGTTAGGTTAATGTTGAGGGCGCATTGCTTGTGTTAGGTTAATGTCGAGGGCCAGTGGTTGTGTTACGTAAGTGTCTGGACACTGGATGTGTTAGGTTAGTGTCGAGGGGCTGATGGTTGTGTTAGGTTAGTTTAGAGTGTCTGGGGCGGGGCATTGGTTGTGTTAGGTTATTAAGGGTATGGCTGGTTGTTAAGGTTAGGGCTGGCGCCATTGGTTGTGTTAGGTTGTGCTCAAGGGGCCATTGGTTGTGTTAGGTTAGTGTCTCGGACTTCGGCTGTGTTAGGTTAGTGTCTGAGGCCATTGGTTGTGTTAGGTTACTGTCGAGGGCTGTTGGTTGTGTTAGGTTAGTTTAGAGTGTCTGTGAGGGGTCATTGGTTGTGTTAGGTTAATGTCGAGGGGCCATTGGTTGTGTTAGGTTAGTGTCGAGGCGGCCATTGGTTGTGTTAGGTTAGTCAAGGGGCCATTGGTTTGTGTTAGGTTAGTGTCAAGGGGCCATTGGTTGTGTTAGGTTAGTGTCGAGGGCTATTGGTTTGTTAGGTTAGTGTTAAGAGCTATTGGTTGTGTTAGGTTATTGTCAAGGGCCATTGGTTGTGTTAGGTTAGTGTCGAGGCGGCCATTGGTTGTGTTAGGTTAGTGCTTAGGGGCCATTGGTTGTGTTAGGTTAGTGTCGAGGGGCCATTGTGTTAGGTTAGTGTAAAGGGCCATTGGTTGTGTTAGGTTAGTGTCAGGCATTTGGGGTGCTGGCATTGGTTGTGTTATAGGTTAGTGTCGAGGGCCATTGGTTGTGTTCTTAGTTAGTGCTCGGCGAACATGGTTGTGTTGGTTAGTGTCAAGGGGCCATTGGTTGTGTTAGTTAGTGCTACGGGGACTTCGGTTGTGTTGTGGTTAGTCTGAGGCCATTGGTTGTGTTAGGTTAGTGTCGAGGGGCTGTTGGTTGTGTTAGGTTAGTTTAGAGGTTCGGGGAGGGGGCATTGGTTGTGTTAGGTTAGTGTCAAGGGGCCATTGGTTGTGTTAGGTTAGTGTCGAGGGCCATTGGTTGTGTTAGGTTAGTGGCGGCCATTGGTTGTGTTAGGTTAGTTATGAGCCATTGGTTGTGTTAGGGTTAGTGTCAATGGGCCATTGGTTGTGTTAGGTTAGTGTCGAGGGCCATTGGTTGTGTTAGGTTAGTGTCAAGGGCCTTTGGTTGTGTTAGGGTAGGACAAGGGCCATTGGTTGTGTTAGGTTAGTGTCAAGGGGCCATTGGTTGTGTTAGGTTTAGTGTCGAGGGGCCATTGGTTCTGTTAGGTTAGTGTTAAGGGCCAAGCAAGTTAGGTTCAAGGGCCATTGGTTGTGTTAGGTTAGTGTCGAGGGGCCATTTGTGTTAGGTTAGTGTCGAGGGGGCCATTGGTTGAGTTAGGTAAGTGTCTGAGGCCATTGGATGTGTTAAGTTAGTGTCGAGGCGCTGATGGTTGTGTTAGTTAGCTTAGAGTGTCTGGGGCGGCATTGGTTGTGTTAGGTTAGTGTTATGGGGCTATTGGTTGTGTTAGGTTAGTGTCAAGGGGCCATTGGTTGTGTTAGGTTAGTGTCAAGGGGCCATTGGTTGTGTTAGTTAGTGTCGAGGGCCATTGGTTGTCTTAGGTTACTGCTGGGCTATTGGTTGTGTTAGGTTAGTGTCAAGGGGCCATTGGTTGTTCTGTTAGTGTCAGGGACCATTGGTTGTGTTGTAAGTGTCAAGGGGCCATTGGTTGTGTTAGGTTAGTGTCACGGGGACTCTGGTTGTGTTAGGGTTAGTGTCTGGAGGCCATTGGTTGTGTTAGGTTAGTGTCGAGGTGTTGGTTGTGTTAGGGTTAGGAGAGGTCTGGGGAGGCATTGGTTGTGTTAGGTTAGTGTCAAGGGCCATTGGTTGTGGTAGGTTAGTTTCGAGGGGCCATTGGTTGTGTTAGTTAGTGTCAAGGGGCCATTGGTTGTGTTAGGTTAGTGTCGGGCGAGCCATTGGTTGTGTTAGGTTAGTGACGAGGCGGCCATTGGTTGTGTTAGGTTAGTGTGAGGGGCCATTGGTTGTGTTAGGTTAGTGTCGAGGGGGCCATTGGTGTGTAGGTTAGTGTCAAGGAGCCATTGGTTGTGTTAGGTTAGTGTCAATGGCCATTGTTAGGTTAGTGTCGAGGGTCATTGGTTTTGTTAGGTTAGTGTCGAGGCGGCCATTGGGTGAGTAGTAAGTGTCTGAGGCCATTGGTTGTGTTAGGCTACTGTCGAGGGGCTGGTGTGTAGGTTAGTTTAGAGCTGCCGTGGGGCATTGGTTATGTTAGGTTAGTGTCAAGGGGCTATTGGTTGTGTTAGGGTTTAGTGTCGAGATGCCATTGGTTGTGTTCGGTTAGTGTCAAGGCCATTGGTTGTGTTAGGTTAGTGTCAAGGGGCTATTGGTTGTGTTAGGGTTGTCTTGGGACCATTGGTTGTGTTAGGTTGGTGTCGAGGGGCCTTGGTTGTGTGTAAGGTTATGTCGAGGGGCCATTGATTGTGTTTGTAAGTGTCTGAGGCCATTGGTTGGTAGTTAGTTTCGAGGGGCTGTTGGTTGTGTTAGGGTTAGTGTCGAGGGCTATTGGTTGTGTTAGGTCAGTGTCTTGGGGCCATTGTTTGTGTTAGGTTACTGTCTAGGGGCATTTGGTTGTGTTAGGTTAGTATCGAGGCGGCCATTGGTTGTGTTAGGTTAATGTTGAGGGGCCATTGCTTGTGTTAGGTTAATGTCGAGGGGCCAGTGGTTGTGTTACGTAAGTGTCTGAGGCCATTGGATGTGTTAGGTTAGTGTCGAGGGGCTGATGGTTGTGTTAGGTTAGGTGTTAGGGCCATTGGTTGTGCGAAGTTAGTTTCAAGGGCCATTGGTTGTGTTAGGTTAGTGTCTGAGGCCATTGGTTGTGTTAGGTTAGTGTCGAGGGGTCATTGGTTTTGTTAGGTTAGTGTCGAGGCGGCCATTGGGTGAGTTAGGTAAGTGTCTGAGGCCATTGGTTGTGTTAGGTTAGTGTCGAGGGCTGTTGGTTGTGTTAGGTTAGTTTAGAGCGTCTGGGGCGGGGCATTGGTTGTGTTAGGTTAGTGTCAAGGGGCTATTGGTTGTGTTAGGTTTAGTGTCGAGATGCCATTGGTTGTGTTAGGTTAGTGTCAAGGCCATTGGTTGTGTTAGGTTAGTGTCAAGGGGCCATTGGTTGTGTTTAGGTTATTGTCTGAGCCATTGGTTGTGTTAGGTTAGTGTCAGGGCCTTTGGTTGTGTAAGGTTAGTGTCGAGGGCCATTGAAAGGTCTGAGGCCATGTTAGGTTAGTTTCGAGGGGCTGTTGTTGTGTTAGGTTAGTGTCGAGGGGCTATTGTTGTTTAGGTCAGTGTCTTGGGGCCATTGTTTGTGTTAGGTTACTGTCTAGGGGCATTTGGTTGTGTTAGGTTAGTATCGAGGCGGCCATTGGTTGTGTTAGGTTAATGCTGAGGGCCATTGCTTGTGTTAGTTAATGTCGAGGGGCCAGTGGTTTGTGTTACAAGTGTCTGAGGCCATTGGATGTGTTAGGTTAGTGTCGAGGGGCTGATGGTTGTGTTAGGTTAGTTTAGAGTGTCTGGGGCGGGGGCATTGGTTGTGTTAGGTTAGTGTTAAAGGGCTATTGGTTGTGTTAGGTTAGTGTCAAGGGCCATTGGTTGTAGTAGTTAGTGTCAAGGGGCCATTGGTTGTGTTAGGTTAGTGTCACGGGACTTCGGCTGTGTTAGGTTAGTGTCTGAGGCCATTGGTTGTGTTAGGTTACTGTCGAGGGGCTGTTGGTTGTGTTAGGTTAGTTTAGAGTGTCTGTGGAGGGGTCATTGGTTGTGTTAGGTTAATGTCGAGGGGCCATTGGTTAGAGGTTAGTGTCGAGGCGGCCATTGGTTGTGTTAGGTTAGCGTCAAGGGGCCATTGGTTGTGTTAGGTTAGTGTCAAGGGCCATTGGTTGTGTTAGGGTTAGTGTCGAGGGGCTATTGGTTGTCTTAGGTTAGTGTTAAGGGGCTATTGGTTGTGTTAGGTTATTGTCAAGGGGCCATTGGTTGTGTTAGGTTAGTGTCGAGGCGGCCATTTGTTGTGTTTGGTTAGTGTTTAGGGGGCCATTGGTTGTGTTAGGTTAGTGTCGAGGGGGCCATTGGTTGTGTTAGGTTAGTGTCAAGGGGCCATTGGTTGTGTTAGGTTAGTGTCAAGGGACATTGGTTGTGTTAGGTTAGTGTCAAGGGCCATTGGTTGTGTTAGGTTAGTGTCGAGGGCCATTGGTTGTGTTCTGTTAGTGTCAAGGACCATTGGTTGTGTTGGGTTAGCATCAAGGGCCATTGTTGTGTTAGGTTAGTGTCACGGGGACTCTGGTTGTGTTAGGTTAGTGTCTGAGGCCATTGGTTGTGTTAGGTTAGTGTCGAGGGGCTGTTGGTTGTGTTAGGTTAGAGTGTCTGGGGAGGGGCATTGGTTGTGTTAGGTTAGTGTCGAGGGGCTGTTGGTTGTGTTAGGTTAGGAGGTCTGGAGGGGCATTGGTTGTGTTAGGGTATGTCGGGGCCATTGGTTGTGTTAGGTTAGTTGAGGCTGGTTGTGTTAGGTTAGTGTCAAGGGGCCATTGGTTGTGTTAGGTTAGTGTCGAGCCATTGGTTGTGTTAGGTTAGTGACGAGGCGGCCATTGATTGTGTTAGGTTAGTGTGGAGGGGCCATTGGTTGTGTTAGGTTAGTGTCGAGGGGCCATTGGTTGTGTTAGGTTAGTGTCAAGGAGCCATTGGTTGTGTTAGGTTAGTGTCAATGGCCATTGGTTGTGTTAGGTTAGTGTCGAGGGGCCATTGGTTGTGTTAGGTTAGTGTCAAGGGGCCTTTGTTGTGTTAGGCTAGTGACAAGGGCCATTGGTTGTATTAGGGTTAGTGTCAAGGGGCCATTGGTTGTGTTAGGTTTAGTGTCGAGGGCCATTGGTTGTGTTAGGTTAGTGTTAAGGCCATTGGTTGTGCGAAGTTAGGTTTCAAGGGGCCATTGGTTGTGTTAGTTAGTGTCTGAGGCCATTGGTTATGTTAGGTTAGTGTCGAGGGGTCATTGGTTTTGTTAGGTTAGTGTCGAGGCGGCCATTGGGTGAGTTAGGTAAGTGTCTGAGGCCATTGGTTGTGTTAGGTTAGTGTCGAGGGGCTGTTGGTTGTGTTAGGTTAGTTTAGAGCGTCTGGGGCGGGGCATTGGTTATGTTAGGTTAGTGTCAAGGGGCTATTGGTTGTGTTAGGTTTAGTGTCGAGATGCCATTGTTGTGTTCGGTTAGTGTCAAGGGCCATTGGTTGTGTTAGGTTAGTGTCAAGGGGCTATTGGTTGTGTTAGGTTATTGTCTGGGGCCATTGGTTGTGTTAGGTTGGTGTCGAGGGGCCTTTGGTTGTGTAAGGTTAGTGTCGAGGGGCCATTGATTGTGTTTGGTAAGTGTCTGAGGCCATTGGTTGTGTTAGGTTAGTTCGAGGGGCTGTTGGTTGTGTTAGGTTAGTGTCGAGGGGCTATTGGTTGTGTTAGGTTAGTGTCAAGGGGCTATTGGTTGTGTTAGGTCAGTCTTGGGGCCATTGTTTGTGTTAGGTTACTGTCTAGCATTTGGTTGTGTTAGGTTAGTATCGAGGCGGCCATTGGTGTGTAGGTTAATGTTGAGGGCGCTTACGTTGTGTTAGGTTAATGTCGAGGGGCCAGTGGTTGTGTTACGTAAGTGTCTGAGGCCATTGGATGTTAGGTTAGTGTCGAGGGGGCTGATGGTTGTGTTAGGTTATTTAGAGTGTCTGGGGCGGGGGCATTGGTTGTGTTAGGTTAGTGTTAAAGGGCTATTGGTTGTGTTAGGTTAGTGTCAAGGGGCCATTGGTTGTGTTAGGTTAGTGTCAAGGGGCCATTGGTTGTGTTAGGTTAGTGTCACGGGGACTTTGGCTGTGTTAGGTTAGTGTCTGAGGCCATTGGTTGTGTGTTAGTTCTGTCGAGGGGCTGTTGGTTGTGTTAGGTTAGTTTAGAGTGTCTGTGGAGGGGTCATTGGTTGTGTTAGGTTAATGTCGAGGGGCCATTGTTGTGTTAGGTTAGTGTCGAGCGGCCATTGGTTGTGTTAGGTTAGCACCAGGGGCCATTGGTTGTGTTAGGTTAGTGTCAAGGCCATTGGTTGTGTTAGGTTAGTGTTGAGGGGCTATTGGTTGTCTTAGGTTAGTGTTAAGGGCTGCTGGTTGTGTTAGGTTTGTCAAGGGGCCATTGGTTGTGTTAGGTTAGTGTCGAGGCGGCCATTTGTTGTGTTTGGTTAGTGTTTAGGGGCCATTGGTTGTGTTAGGTTAGTGTCGAGGGGCCATTGGTTGTGTTATGTTAGTGTCAAGGCCATTGGTTGTGTAGGTTAGTGTCAAGGGATTGGTTGTGTTAGGTTAGTGTCAAGGGGCCATTGGTTGTGTTGTTAGGTTAGTGTCACGGGGACTTCGGTTGTGTTAGGGATAGTGTCTGGAGGCTGGTTGTGTTAGGTTAGCGTCTGAGGCCATTGGTTGTGTTAGGGTTAGTTTAACGGGACCCCCGGTTGTGTTAGGTTAGTGTCTGAGGCCGTTGCCAGGTAGGTTAGTGTCGAGGGGTTGTTGGTTGTGTTAGGTTATTTAGAGGTTCAGAGTAAGTATTTGCTGTGTTAGGGGTTAGTGTCATGGGCCAATGGTTGTGTTAGGTTAGTGTCGAGGGCCATTGGTTGTGTTAGGTTAGTGTCAAGGGGCCATTGGTTGTGTTAGGTTAGCGTTAAGTGAGCTTGGTTGGTTGTGTTAGGGTTAGTGTCATAATGGGGCCATTATTGTCTTTAGGTTAGTGTCGAGGTGCCATTGGTTAAGTAGGGTTAGCGTCAAGGGGCCTTTGTCAGGTGAATAGTGACAAGGGCCATTGGTTGTGTTAGGGTTAGTGTCAAGGGGCCACACAGTTAGGGTTTAGTGTCGAGGGCCGCCACAGTAGGGTTAGTGTTATAAATATTGGTTGTGCGAAGAAGTTTCAAGGGCCATTATCGATAGGTTAGTGTCGAGGGGGCCATTGTTTGTGTTAGGGTTAGTGTCGAGGGGGCTATTGGTTGAGTTAGGTAAGGTCTTAGGCCATTGGATGCGTTAGGTTAGTGTCGAGGCGGCTGATGGTTGTGTTAGGGTTAGCTTAGAGTGTTCAAGGGGCATTGGTTGTTGTGTTAGGTTAGTGTTAAGGGGCCAGGTTGTTGTGTTAGGTTATGTCAAGGGCTATTGGTTGTGTTAGGTTAGTGTCAAGGGGCCATTGGTTGTGTTAGGTTAGTGTCGAGGGGCCATTGGTTGTCTTAGGTTAGTGTTAAGGGGCTATTGGTTGTGTTAGTTGCTGTCAAGGCTGGTTGGTTGTGTTCTGTTAGTGCTGGCGAACTGGCTGGTTGTGCGGTTAGTATCAAGCGCTTGCTGGTCAAAGAAGGCGTCACGTGGGGACTTCAGTTGTGTTAGGTTAGTCTGAGGCCAGGTTGAAGGTGCGGAAGGTGTTCGAGGCCATTGGTTGTGTTAGGTTAGTTTCACGGGGGCCTTCGGTCAGGTTAGGGTTAGCGTTCGAGGCCATTGGTTGTGTTAGGTTAGTGTCGAGGGTTGTTTGGTTGTGTTAGTTAGCTTAGAGTGTCTGGGGAGGGGTATTGGTTGTGTTAGGTTATGCTCAAGGGGCCACCTGGTTGTGTTAGGTTATGTCGAGGGGCCATTGGTTGCGTTAGGTTAGTGCCTGGCGCTTCGCTGGTTGTGTTAGGTTAGAGCGGGCGAGCCATTGGTTGTGTTAGGTTAGTGTCAATGGGCCATTGGTTGTCTTAGGCAGTCGAGGGGCCATTGGTTGTGTTAGGGTTAGTGTCAAGGGCCTTGGTTATGTTAGGTTAGTGATTGGGCAATATTGGTTGTGTTAGGTTAGTGTCAAGGGGCCATTAAGCAGTAGTTTAGTGTCGAGGGCCATTGGTTGTGTTAGGTTAGTGCAGCAACATGGTTGTGCAAAGTTAGGTTTCAAGGGCTGCTGGTTGTGTTAGGTTAGTGTCGAGGGGGCCATTGTTTGTGTTGCTAGGTTTTCAGGTCGAGGGGCCATTGGTTATTAGGGTAAGTGTCTGGCGCTATTGGATGTAAGTAGGTTAGTGTCGCGGCGGCTGATGGTTGTGTTAGTTAGCTTAGAGTGTCTGGGGCGGGGTATTGGTTGTGTTAGGTTAGTGTTAAGGGCTATTGGTTGTGTTAGGTTAGTGTCAAGGGGCCATTGGTTGTGTTAGGGTTAGTGTCAAGGGGCCATTGGTTGTGTTAGGTTAGTGTCGAGGGCCATTGGTTGTCCAGAGGTTAGTGTTGGCGGGGCTGGTTGTGTTAGTTACGCTGGGCGCTTGGGCTGGCTGTGCTCGTTAGTGCTGGGCGAACTGGCTGGTTGTGTTGGGTTAGTGTCATGCCATTGCTTGTGTTAGGTTAGTGTCACGGGGACTCGGTTGTGTGCTTAGGTTAGTGTCTGAGGCCATTGGTCAGTTAGGTTAGTGTCGAGGGGTTGCTGGTTGTGCTAGGTTGGGGCTTTGAGAGTGTCTGGGGAGGGGCATTGGTTGTGTTAGGGTTAGTGCCGCGTCATTGAATAAAAGTAAGGTTAGTTTCGAGGCCAGACAAAGAAAGTTAGTGCCGGCGCTATTGGTTGTGTTAGGTTAGTGTCGGCGAGCCATTGGTTGTGTTAGGCTAGCACGAGGCGGCCATTGATTGTGTTAGGTTAGTGGAGGGGCCATTATTGTGTTAGGTTAGGTGTCGAGGGGCCATTGTCAGTTAGGGTTAGTGTCAAGGAGCCATTGGTTGTTAGGTTAAAAGTCAATGGCCATTGTGTTAGGTTAGTGTCGAGGGGCCACATGTGTTAGGTTAGTGCTCAAGGGGCCTTTTGGTTGTGTTAGGCTAGTACAGCCATTGGTTGATAGGTGTTATGTCAAGGGGCCATTGGTTGCAGGGTTTAGTGCCGCCATTGGTTGTGTTAGGGTTAGTGTTGGCGTCATTGGTTGTGCGAAGTTAGGTTTCGGCGTCATTGGTTGTGTTAGGTTAGTGTCTGGAGGCTGGTTATGTTAGGTTAGTGTCGAGGGTCATTGGTTTTGTTAGGTTAGTGTCGAGGCGGCTATTGGGTGAGTTAGGGTGCGTCTGGAGGCCATTGGTTGTGTTAGGGTTAGTGTCGAGGGGCTAAGCTAGTTTGTGTGTTAGGTTTAGTTTTTAGAGCGTCTGGGGCGGGGGGGCATTGGCGGTGTTAGGTTAGTGTCAAGGGGCTGCTGGTTGTGTTAGGGTTTAGTGTCAGAGATGCCAGGCTGGTTGTGTTCGGTTAGTGCTGGCGTCATTGGTTGTGTTAGGCTTAGTGTCAAGGGCTATTGGTTGCCAGGTTATTGTCTTGGGGCCATTGGTTGTGTTAGGTTGGTGTCGAGGGCCTGTCAGTAAGGTTAGTGTCGAGGGGCTATTGATTGTGGTTTTGCAAGTGTTCGAGGCCATTGGTTGTGTTAGGGTTAGTTTTCGAGGGGCTGTTGGTTAAAGAAGTTAGTGTCGAGGGGCTATTGGTTGTGCGTTAGGTTAGTGCTGGCGCTGTTGGTTGTGTTAGGGTCGCGTCTTGGGGGCTATTGTTTAAAGTAGGTTACTGCTCAGGGGCACGGTTGTGTTAGGGTTAGTATCGAGGCGGCTGGGTTGGTTGTGCTTAGGTTAATGTTATGGGCGCCATTGCTTGTGCGTTGAAGTTAACAGGGGCCAGTGGTTGTGTTACGTAAGTGTTCGAGGCCATTGGATGTGTTAGGGGTTAGTGTCGAGGGTATGGATGACAGTTAGGTTAGTTGAGAGTGTCTGGGGCGGGGGCATTGGTTGTGTTAGGTTAGTGTTAAAGGCTATTGGTTGTGTTAGGTTAGTGCTCGGCGTCATTGGTTAGCAGGGGTTAGTGTCAAGGGGCCATTGGTTGTGTTAGGGTTAGTGTCACGGGGACTTCGGCTGTGTTAGGTTAGTGTCTGAGTGCTGGTTGTGTTAGGTTACTGTCGAGAGCCGTTGGTTGTGTTAGGGTTGAAGTGAGAGTACCAGGAGGGGTCATTGGTTGTGTTAGGGTTAATGTCGAGGCCATTGGTTGTGTTAGTTAGTGTCGAGGCGGCTATTGGTTGTGTTAGGTTAAGTCAAGTGCCGCTGGTTGTAGCTAGGGGTTAGTGTCAAGGGGCCATTGTCAGGCAGTTGAAAAGTCGAGGGCTATTGGTTGTCTTTAGGTTAGTGTTATGTTGCTGGTTGTGTTAGGTTATTGTCAAGGGGCCATTGGTTGTGCGGGGTTAGTGTCGAGGCGGCCATTTGTTGTGTTTGGTTAGTGCTTAGGGGGCCATTGGTTGTGTTAGGTTAGCGTCGAGGGGCCATTGGCTGGTGCTATGTTAGTGTCAAGGGGCCATTGGTTGTGTTAGGTTAGTTGGAGGGACATTGGTTGTGTTAGGTTAGTGTCAAGGGCCATTGGTTGTGTTAGTTATGTCGAGGGGCCATTGGTTGTGTTCTGTTAGTGTCAGACCATTGGTTGTGTTGGGTTAGTATCAAGGCCACATGGTGATAGGTTAAAGTCACGGACTTTTGCTAGCAGGGTTAAAGGCCTGCGGCCATTGCTAAAGTAGGTTAGTGCCGAGGGGCTGTTGGTTGTGTTAGGGGTTAGTTTAGAGTGTCTGGGGGAGGGGCATTGGTTGTGTTAGGTTAGTGTCAAGGGGCCATTGGTTGTGTTAGGTTAGTTTCTGAGGGGCTTATTGGTTGTGTTAGGGTTAGTGTCAAGGGGCCATTGGTTGTGTTAGGTTAGTGTCAAGAGCCATTGGTTGTGTTAGGTTAAGGTTAGTGTGGTGGCCATTGATTGTGTTAGGTTAGTGTGGAGGGCCATTGGTTGTATTGGAGTTAGTGTCGAGGGGGCCATTGGTTGTGTTAGGTTAGTGTCAGGGGCCATTGGTGTGTTGGGATTAGTGTCAATGGCCATTGGTTTGTTAGGTTAGTGTCGAGGCCATTGGTTGTGTTGGGTTGTCAAGGGCCTTTGGTTTTGTTAAGGCTAGTGACAAGGGCCATTGGTTTGTATTGGGTTTAGTGTCAAGGGGCCATTGGTTTGTGTTAGGTTTGATGTCGAGGCCATTGGTTTGTGTTGGGTTAGTGTTGGAGCCATTGTTTGTGCAGTTAGGTTTCAAGGGGCCATTGGTTTGTGTTAGGTTAGTGTCTGAGGCCATTGGTTATGTTGGGTTAGTGTCGAGGGTCATTGGTTTTGTTAGGTTAGTGTCAGGAGGCGGCCATTGGGTGGAGTTAGGTAAGTGTCTGAGGGCCATTGGTTGTGGGGTTAGTGTCGAGGGCTGTTGGTTGTGTTGGGTTGGTTTAGGCGTCTGGGGCGGGGGCATTGGTTATGTTGGGTTAGTGTCAAGGGGCTATTGGTTGTATGTTAGGTTTTGATGTCGAGGTGCCATTGGTTTGTGTTAGGTTAGTGTCAAGGGGCCTTTGGTTGTGTTGGGTTAGTGTCAAGGGGCTATTGGTTGTGTTTTAGGTTATGTCTTGGGGCCATTGGTTGTGTTGGGTTGGTGTCTAGGGGCCTTTGGTTGTGTTAGGTTATCGAGGGCCGTTGGTTGTGTTTGTTAAGTGTCTGAGGCCATTGGTTTGGTATTAGGTTAGTTTCGAGGGGCTGTTGGTTTGGGGTTAGTGTCGAGGGCTATGTTGTTTGTGTTAGGTTGTCAAGGGGGCTGTTTGGAGTGTTTAGGTCAGTGTCTTGGGGGCCATTGTTTTGTGTTGGATTTGTCTGTCTAGGGATTTGTTTGTGTTAGGTTAGTGTCGGGGCGACCATTGGTTTGTGTTAGGTTATTGAGGTGCCATTGTTTGTGTTTGGTTAATGTCGAGGGGCCATTGGTTTGTGTTAGTAAGTATCAGAGGCCATTGGTTGTGTTAGGTTAGTGTCGAGGGCTGTTGGTTTGTGTTAGGTTAGTTTGGAGTGTCTGGGGCGGGGCATTGGTTGTATTAGGTTAGTGTTAAGGGCTATTGGTTGTGTTAGGTTGGTGTCAAGGGGCCATTGGTTGTGTGTGAGGTTAGTGTCAAGGCCATTGGTTGTGTTGGAGTTTATGTCCCAGGGCCATTGGTTGTGTTGGGTTAGTGTCTGAGGCCATTGGTTAGGTTATGTCAGGGGCATTTGGTTGTGTTAGGTTAGTTTAGGTGTCTGTGGAGGGGTCGTTGGTTTTGTTGGGTTAATGTCGAGGGCCATTGGTTTATATTAGGTTAGTGTCGAGGCAGCCATTGGTTGTATTGAGTTAGTGTCTTGGGGCCATTGGTTGTGTTAGGTTTAGTGTCAAGGGGCCATTGGTTGTATTAGGTTAGTGTCGGGGGCTGTGTTGTTTGTGTTAGGTTAGTGTTAAGGGGCTTTTGGTTGTGTTAGGTTATTGTCAAGGGCTTGGTTGTGTTAGGTTGAGTGTCAAGGCGGGCATTTGTTGTGTTTGGTTGAGTGTTTAGGGGCCATTGGTTTGTGTTAGGTTAGTGTCAGGGGCCTTTGGTTTGTTATGTTAGTGTAAGGGCCATTGGTTTGTGTTGGAGTTGTGTCAGGGGCATGGTTGTTAAGTTGGTGTCAAGGGCCATTGGTTGTGTGGTTGAGTGTCGAGGCCATTGGTTGTGTTGTGTTAGTTTCAAGGACTGTGGTTGTGTTGGGTTATTGTCAAGGGGCATTGGTTTGTGTTAGGTTAGTGTCAGGGGACTTTGGTTGTGTTGAGTTAGTGTCTTGGGCCATTGGTTTGTGTTAGGTTATTGTCGAGGGGCTTTTGGTTGTGTTATGTTTGTTTGAGTGTATGGGGAGGCATTGTTGGTGTTAGGTTAGTGTCAAGGGGCCGTTTGGTTTGTGTTTGGTTAGTGTCGAGGGTGGTTGTGTTTGGGTTAGTGTAGGGGCATTGGTTGTGTTAGGTTAGTGTTGAGGGGCATTGGTTGTGTTGAGTTTAGTGTCTAGGTCGGGGGCCCATTGGTTGGAGTTAGGTAAGTGTCTGAGCCATTGGATGTGTGCAGGTTGTTAGTGTGGCTGATGGTTGTGTTGGAGTTGCTTAGGTGTCTGGGGCGGGGGCATTGGTTGTGTTAGGGTTTAGTGTTAAGGGGAGCTGTGGTTGTGTTAGGTTAGTGTCAAGGGCCATTGGTTGTGTTGGGATTAGTGTCAAGGGGCCATTTGGTTGTGTTGGGTTGATGTCGAGGGCCATTGGTTTGTCTTAGGTTAGTGTTAGGGGCTATTGGTTTGTGTTAGGTTATTGTCAAGGGGCCATTGGTTGTGTTCTGTTAGTGTCAAGGGACCATTGGTTGTGTTAAGTTAGTGTCAAGGGCCGTATTGGTTGTGTTAGGTTGTAGTGTCACGGGAACTTCGGTTGTGTTAGGTTGAGTGTCACAGGCCATTGGTTGTGTTGGAGTTAGTGTCGAGGGGCTGTTGGTTGTGTTAGGTTAGTTTAGGTGTCTGGGGAGGGCATTGGTTGTGTGTTGGGTTGGTGTCCAAAGGGGCCATTGGTTGTGTTAGGTTAGTTTCGAGGGGCCATTGGTTTGTGTTGGGATTAGTGTCAAGGGGCCATTGGTTTGTGTTGTTAGGTTGAGTGTGAGGAGCCATTGGTTTGTGTTGGAGTTGGTGTGGCCATTGATTGTGTTGGGTTAGTGTGGAGGGGCCATTGGTTGTTTAGGTTAGTGTCGAGGCCATTGGTTGTGTTAGGTTAGTGTCAAGGAGCCATTGGTTGTGTTAGGTTAGTGTCAATGGCCATTGGTTGTAATTAGGGATTGAGTGTCGAGGGCCATTGGTTGTGTTAGGTTAGTGTCAAGGGGCCTTTGGTTGTGTTAGGCTAGTGACAAGGGGCCATTGGTTGTATTGGGTTAGTGTCAGGGGCCATTGGTTTGTGTTAGGTTTAAATGTCGAGGGGCCATTGGTTTGTGTTAGGTTGGTGTTAAGGGGCCATTGGTTGTGCGAGAGTTGGGTTCAAGGGGCCATTGGTGAGTGTTGGGTAGTGTCTGAGGCCATTGGTTATGTTAGGTTAGTTTCGAGGGGTCATTGGTTTTGTTGGGTTGGGTGTCGAGGGCGGCCATTGGGTGAGTTAGGTAAGTGTCTGAGGCCATTGGTTGTGTTGGGGTTAGTGTCGAGGGGCTGTTGGTTGTGTTAAGGTTAGTTTAAGTCTCTGGGGGAGCATTGGTTATATTTAGGAGTTGGTTAGTGTCAAGGGGGCTATTGGTTGTGTTGGGTTTAGTGTCAGATACCCGTGGTTGTGTTAGGTTAGTGTCAAGGGGCCATTTGGTTGTGTTGGAGTTGGTGTCAAGGGGCTGTGGTTGTGTTAGGCTATTGTCTTGGGCCATTGGGTTGGGTTGGTGTCGAGGGGCCTTTGGTTGTGTGTGGGTTAGTGTCAGGGGGCCATTGATTGTGTTTGGTAAGTGTCTGAGGCCATTGGTTGTGTTGCAGGTTAGTTTCGAGGGCTGTTGGTTGTGTTAGGTTAGTGTCGAGGGCTATTGGTTTGTGTTAGGTTGGTGTCAAAGGGAGCTGGGTTGTGTTAGGTCAGTGTCTTGGGGCCATTGTTTGTGTTGGTTACTGTCTAGGGGCATTTGGTTGTGTTAGGTTGGTATCAGGGCGGCCATTGGTTGTGTTAAGTTAATGTTGAGGCGCCATTGCTTGTGTTGGAGTTAATGTCGAGGGGCCAGTGGTTGTTGGGTTGGTTTGGGGGTGTCTGGGGCGGGGGCATTGGTTGTGTGGAGTTAAGGAGCTATTGGTTGTGTTAGGTTAGTGTCAAGGGCCCATTGGTTGTGTTGGGTTGGTGTCAAGGGGCCATTGGTTTGTGTTCCAGGTTAGTGTCACGGGGACTTTGAAACATGTTGGGTTAGTGTCTGAGGCCATTGGTTGTGTGGGTTACTGTCGAGGCTATTGGTTGTGTTAGGTTAGTTTAGAGTGTCTGTGGGGTGTGTTTGTGTTTGGTTCATCTTAGAGGGCCATTGGTTGTGTTAGGTTAGTGTCGAGGCGGCCATTGGTTGTGTTGGAGTTAGCGTCAAGGGAGCCATTGGTTGTGTTAGGTTGAGTGTCAAAGTGCCATTGGTTGTGTTAGGTTGAGTGTCGAGGGGCTGTTGGGTTGTCTTAGGTTAGTGTTAAGGGGCTGTGGTTGTGTTGGGTTTGTTGTCCAGGGGCCATTGGTTTGGTATTAGGTTAGTGTCGAGGCGGCCATTTGTGTTTGGTTGGTGTTTGGGGGGCCATTGGTTGTGTTAGGTTGGTGTCGAGGGGCCATTAGTTTGTGTTATATTAGTGTCGAGGGGCCATTGGTTTGTGTTGGGTTGAGTGTCAAGGGACATTGGTTGTGTTAGGTTAGTGTCAAGGGGCCATTGGTTGTGTTGGGGTTGGTGTCGAGGGGCCATTGGTTGTGTTCTGTTAGTGTCAAGGACCATTGGTTGTGTTAAGTTAGTATCAAGGGCCATTAGTTTGTGTTAGGTTAGTGTCACGGGGACTTCGGTTGTGTGTTAGGTTAGTGTCTGGGAGCCATTGGTTGTGGGTTAGTGTTGAGGGGCTGTTGGTTGTGTTAGGTTAGTTTAGAGTGTCTGGGGAGGGGCATTGGTTGTGTTAGGTTGGTGTCAAGGGGCCACTGGTTGTGTTGGGTTTAGTGTCAAAGGCCGTGGTTGTGTTGGGTTGGTGTCAGGGGGCCATTGGATTTGTGTGTTAGATTCAGTGACTCCAAAGAGCCATTGGTTTGTGTTGGAGTTGTTAGTGTCATTAAGGCCATTGGTTTGTGTTGGGTTAGTGTCGAGGGCCATTGGTTTGTGTTAGGTTGTAGTGTCAAGGGGCCTTTGGTTGTGTTAGGTTAGTGACAAGGGCCATTGGTTGTGTTGGGTTAGTGTCAAGGGGCCATTGGTTGTGTTGGAGTTTAGTGTCAGGGGGCCATTGGTTTGTGTTGGGGTTGGTGTTAAGGGGGCCATTGGTTGTGCGAGAGTTAGGTTTTCAAGGGGCCATTGGTTGTGGGTTTAGTGTCGAGGGCCATTGTTTGTGTTAGGTTGGTGTCGAGGGGCCATTGGTTGGGGAGTTAGGTAAGTGTCTGAGGCCATTGGATATGTTAGGAGTTGTAGTGTCGGCTGATGGGTGTGTTAGGTTAACCTTGGGGAGTGTCTGGGGCGGGGGCATTGGTTGTGTTAGGTTAGTGTTAAGGGGCTATTGTGTTAGGTTGGTGTCAGGGGCCATTGGTTGTGTTAGGTTAGTGTCAAGGGGCCATTGGTTGTGTTGGAGTTAGTGTCGAGGGGGCCATTGGTTTGTCTTGGGTTGGTGTTAAGGGGCTATTGGTTGTGTTGGGTTGTGTCAAGGGGCCATTGGTTGTGTTCTGTTGGTGTCAAGGGACCATTGGTTTATGTTAGGGTGATGTCAAGGGTCCCATTGGTTTGTGTTGGGTTGGGTATCAGGGGACTTCCGGTTTGTGTTAGGGGTTGAGTAATACGTTGAGGCCGTGGTTGTGTTAGGTTGGTGTCGAGGGCTGTTGGTTTGTGTTAGGTTGGTTTAGGTGTCTGGGAGGGGCATTGGTTGTGTTGGGTTGGTGTCAAGGGGCCATTGGTTGTGTTAGGTTAGTTTCAGGGGTAGTGGTTTGTGTTGGGTTAGTGTCAAGGGCCATTGGTTGTGTTGGGTTAGTGTCAAGGCCATTGGTTGTGTTGGAGTTAGTGACGAGGCGGCCATTGATTGTGTTAGGTTGGTGTGGAGGGGTCATTGGTTGTGTGTTGGAGTTGAGTGTCGAGGGGCCATTGGTTGTGTTGGGTTAGTGTCAAGGGAGCCATTGGTTGTGTTGGGAGTTAGTGTCGTGGCCATTGGTTTATGTTGGGGTTAGTGTCGAGGAGCCATTGGTTGTGTTAGGTTAGTGTGTCAAGGGGCCTTTGGTTGTGTTAGGCTAGTGACAAGGGCCATTGGTTGTATTAGGTTAGTGTCAAGGGCCGTGGTTGTGTTGGGTTTGGTGTCAGGGGCGTGAACATGGTAGGATTTAGTGTTAAAGGGGCCATTGGTTATGCTGAAGTTGGGTTTCAAGGGGCCATTGGTTTGGCGTGATTAGGTTAGTGTCACAGGGCCATTGGTTATGTGGAGTTAGTGTCGAGGGGTCATTGGTTTTGTGCAGGTTGGTGTCAGGCGGCCATTGGGTGGAGTTAGGCCAGGAATGTCTGAGGCCGTGGTTGTGTTAGGTTAGTGTCGAGGGGGCTGTTGGTTGTGTTAGGTTGGTTTAGGCGTCTGGGGCGAGGCATTGGTTGTTATGTTACATTGTTAGTGTCAAGGGAGGCTATTGGTTGTGTTGGGGTTTAGTGTCGAGATGCCATTGGTTGTGTTCGGTTAGTGTCAAGGGGCCATTGGTTGTGTGGAGTTAGTGTCAAGGGGCTCTTAGTTGTATTTGGTTATTGTCTTGGGGCCATTGGTGTGTTGGGTTGGTGTCGAGGGGCGCTTTGGTTTGTGTGGGTTAGTGTCGAGGGCCATTGGTGTGTTTGGTAAGTGTCTGAGGCCATTGGTTGTGTTAGGTTAGTTTCGAGGGGCTGTTGGTTGTGTTAGGTTGGTGTCAGAGGCTGTGGTTGTATTGGGAGTTAGTGTCAGGGAGCTGTGGTTGTATTAGGTCAGTGTCTTGGGGCCATTGTTTGTGTTAGGTTACTGTCTAGGGGCATTTGGTTGTGTTAGGTTAGTATCCGGGCGGCCATTGGTTGTGTTAGAGATTAATGTTGAGGCGCCATTGCTTGTGTGTTGGGTTAATGTCAGGGGCCGTGGTTGTGTTGCATGTATCTGGGGGCCATTGGATGTGTTGGGTTAGTGTCGGGGCTGATGGTTGTGTTGGGTTGGTTTAGGTGTGTCTGGGGCGGGGCATTGGTTGTGTTGGGTTAGTGTTGGGGGCTGTGGTTGTGTTGGGTTAGTGTCAAGGGGCCATTGGTTGTGTTAGGTTGTCAAGGGCCATTGGTTGTGTGGGTCGTGTCACGGGACTTCGGCTGTGTTGGGGTTAGTGTCTGAGGCCCATTGGTTGTGTTGGGTTACTGTCGAGGGGCTGTTGGTTTGTGTTAGGTTGGTTTAGAGTGTCTGTGCTTAGGGTCATTAGTTTGTATTGGGTTAATGCCGAGGGGCCATTAGTTTGTGTTAGGTTAGTGTCAGGCGACGCATTTGGTTTGTGTTGAGTTAGTGTTAAGGAACCATTGGTTGTGTTAGGTTAGTGACGAGGCGTCCATTGATTGTGTTAGGTTGGTGTGGAGGGCCATTGGTTGTGTTGGAGTTGGTTAGTGTCGGGGCCATTGGTTGTTTAGGTTGGTGTTAAGGGCTATTGGTTGTATTAGGTTATTGTCAAGGGGCCATTGGTTGTGTTAGGTTGGTCAACCAGGAGCCATTGGTTTTGTTTGGTTAGTGTCAAAGGCGGCCCATTGGTTTGTGTGTTGGGATTGTGTCGAATGGGGCCATTGGTTGAGTTAGGTTAGTGTCAAGGGCAAAACTGGTTGTGTTAGGTTGGTGTCAATGGCCATTGGTTGTGTTGGAGTTAGTGTCGAGGGGCCATTGGTTTGTGTTGGAGTTGGTGTGTCAAGGGGCCTTTGGTTGTGTTGGGCTGAGTGACAAGGGCCATTGGTTTGTATTAGGTTGATGTCAGCGGGCCATTGGTTGTGTTAGGTTTAGTGTGGGGGCCATTGGTTTGTGTTGGGTTGTAGTGTTAAAGGGGGCATTGGTTGTGCGAAGTTGGGTTTCAAGGGCCATTGGTTGTGTTGGGTTAGTGTCTGAGAGGCCATTGGTTATATTGGATGATAATAGAGGTGGTGAACATTGGGGTTAGTGTCGAGCAGCCATTGGTTGGAAGTTAAGTAGATGTCTGAGCCATTGGTTGTGTTAGGTTAGTGTCGAGGGGCTGTTGGTTGTGTTGATTTAGTTTAGAGCGTCTGGGGCGGGGGCATTGGCGTTATGTTAGGTTGAGTGTCAAGGGGCTATTAGTTTGTGTTGGGTTTAGTGTCGAGGGGGCCATTATTGGTTGTGTTAGGTTGAAAGTGTCAAGGGCCGTGGTTGTCATTGGAGTTAGTGTCAAGGGAGCTGTGGTTGTGTTAGGTTATTGTCTTGGGGCCATTGGGTGTGTGCGTTGGTCGAGGGGCCTTTGGTTGTGTAGGTTAGTGTCGAGGGGGCCATTGATTGTGTTTGTGTTAAGTGTCTACAGAGGCCATTGGTTGTGTGTTCTGGGCTGAGTGTTGGTGGGCTGTTGGATGTATTGGGTTGGTTTAGGTGTCTGGGGCGGGGGGTGGTTGTGTTATGTTAGGTGGGGGCTATTGGTTGTGTTAAGGTTGAGTGTCAAGGGGCCATTGGTTGTGTTGGAGTTGGTGTGTCGAGGGGCCATTGGTTTGTTTAGGTCCGTGTTAGGGGCTATTGGTTGTATTAGGTTATTGTCAAGGGGCCATTGGTTGTGTTAGGTTAGTGTCAAGGGAGCCATTGGTTTTGTTTGGTTAGTGTCAAGGCCATTGGTTGTGTTAGGTTAATGTGGAGGCCATTGTTGGATTTGTGTTAGGTTAGTGTCGAATAGGGCCATTGGTTGGAGTTGATGTTAAGTGTCTGAGGCCATTTGATGTGTTGGGTTAGTGTCGAGGGGCTGATGGTTGTGTTGGGTTAGCTTAGAGTGTCTGGAGGGGGCATTGGTTGTGTTAGGTTAGTGTTAAAGGGGCTGTGTGGTTGTATTGGGTTTAGTGTCTCAAGGGGCCATTGGTTGTGTTAGTTCCCAGTGTCAAGGGGTGCATTGGTTTGTGTTAGGTTAAGATGTCAGGGCCATTGGTTTGTCTTGGGATTTCGTGTTAGGGCCATTGGTTGTGTTAGAGTTAGTGTCGAGGCCATTGGTTTGTGTTTGGTTGAGTGTTTGGTTGTGTTGGGTTAGTGTCGAGGCCCGTATTGGTTTTATGTTGGGTTTAGTATCAGGTTACCATTGGTTGTGTTAGGTTAATATAAGAACCATTGGTTGTGTTAGGTTAGTGACAGGCGTCCATTGATTGTGTTAGGTTAGTGTGGAGGGAGCCATTGGTTGTGTTAGGTTAGTGTAGAAGGGGCCATTGGTTGTGTTAAGGATTGTTAGTGTCAAAGGCCATTGGTTGTGTTAGGTTAGTGTCAATGGCCGTGGTTGTGTTGAGTTAGATGTCGAGGGCCATTGGTTGTGTTAGGTTAGTGTCAAGGGGCCTTTGGTTGTGTTAGGTTAGTGACAAGGGCCATTGGTTGTGTTAGGTTAGTGTCAAGGGGTCATTGGTTGTGTTGGGTTTAGTGTCGAGGGGCCATTGGTTGTGTTAAGTTAGTGGGGAGCCATTGGTTGTGAGATTGGGTTTCAAGGGCCATTGGTTGTGTTAGGTTGAGTGTCAAGGGAGCCATTGGTTATGTTTGGTTAGTGTCAAGGCGGCCATTGGTTGTGTTAGGTTAGTGTGGAGGGGCCATTGGTTGTGTTGGGTTGGTGTCGAATGGGCCATTGGTTGGAGTTGGGTAGTGTCTGAGGCCATTGGATGTGTGTTGGGTTGGTGTCGAGGGGCTGATGGTTTGTGTTAGAGTTATACAGAGTGTCTGGGGCGGGGCATTGGTTGTGTTAGGTTAGTGTTAGGGCTATTGGTTGTGTTAGGTTAGTGTCAAGGGGCCATTGGTTGTGTTAGGTTAGTGTCGAGGGCCATTGTTTGTGTTAGGTCAGTGTCGAGGGCCATTGGTTGAGTTAGGTAAGTGTCTGAGGCCATTGGATGTGTTAGGTTAGTGTCGAGGGCTGATGGTTGTGTTAGGTTGGCTTAGAGTGTCTGGGAGGCAGGGCATTGGTTGTTAGGTTAGTGTTAAGGGGCTATTGGTTTGTGTTAGGTTAGTGTCAGGGCCATTGGTTGTGTTAGGTTAGTGTCGAGGGGCCATTGTTTGTGTTAGAGTCAGTGTCGAGGGCCATTGGTTGAGTTATGTAAGTGTCTGAGGCCATTGGATGTGTTAGGTTAGTGTCGAGGGCTGATGGTTGTGTTAGGTTAGCTTAAGTGTCTGGGGCGGGGTATTGGTTGTGTTAGGTTAGTGTTAAGGGGCTATTGGTTGTGTTAGGTTAGTGTCAAGGGCATTGGTTTGTGTTAGTTTCGTGTCAAGGGGCCATTGGTTGTGTTAGGTTAGTGTCGAGGGCCATTGGTTGTCTTAGGTTCGTGTTAAGGGGCCATTGGTTGTGTTAGGTTAGTGTCAGGCGGCCATTGGTTGTGTTTGGTTAGTGTTTAGGGGCCATTGGTTGTGTTAGGTTAGTGTCGAGGGGCCATTGGTTGTGTTAGGTTAGTGTCCAAGGTTGCCATTGTTTGTGTTAGGTTAGTGTCAAGGCCATTGGTTGTGGGTTAGTGACGGGCGTCATTGATTGTGTTAGGTTAGTGTGGAGGGGCCATTGGTTGTGTTAGGTTAGTGTCGAGGGGGCCATTGGTTGTGTTAGGTTAGTGACAAGGGCCATTGGTTGTATTAGGTTACTATCAAGAGGCCATTTGTTGTGTTAGGTTAGTGTCAAGGGGCCTTTGTTTGTGTTAGGTTTAGTGTTAGGGCCATTGTTTGTGTTAGGGACTATTGGTTGTCTTAGGTTATTGTCAAGGGGCCATTGGTTGTGTTAGGTTAGTGTCAAGGGCCAATGGTTGTGTCAGGTTAGTGACAAGGGCCATTGGTTGTGTTGGGTTAGTGTCAAGGGGCCATTGGTTGTGCTAGGTTAGAGTCAAGGGGCCATTGGTTGTGTTAGGTTCAAGGGCCATTCGTTGTGGGTTAGTGTCAAGGGATATTCGTTGTGTTAGGTTAGTGTGGAAGGGCCATTGGTTTGTGTTAGGTTAGTGTCAAGGGCCATTGGTTGTGTTAAGTTAGTGTCAAGCGGCCTTTGGTTGTGTTAGGTTAATGTCGAGGGGCCGTTGGTTGTTAGGTTAGTGTCAAGGCCATTGGTTGCTCTTAAGTTAGTGTCAGTGGCCATTGGTTGTGTTAGGTTAGTGTCGAGGGCCATTGGGTGTGTTAGGTTAGTGTCAAGGGCTATTCGTTGTGTTAGGTTAGTGTCAAGGGGCCATTGTTTGTGTTAGGTTTAGTTTCAGGGAGCCATTGGTTGTGTTAGGTTAGTGTCAAGGGCAATTGGTTGTGTTAGGTTAGGGTCAAGGGCCATTGGTTGTTTAGGTTAGTGTCAAGGGGCCATTGGTTGTGTTAGGTTATTGACAAAGGCCATTGGTTATGTTAGGTTAGTGTTAAGGGGCCATTGGTTTGTGTTAGGTTAGTGTCAAGGGGCCATTGTTTGTGTTAGGTTAGTGTCGAGTGGGCCATTGGTTGTGTTAGGTTAGTGTCGACATGTGGTTGTGTTAGGTTAGTGTCGAGGCTGTTGGTTGTGTTAGGTTAGTTTAAGTGTCTGGGGCGGGGGCATTGGTTGTGTTAGGTTAGTTTAGAGTGTTTGTTGGGATTGGTGTGGCTGTTTGTGTTAGGTTAGTGTCAAGGGTGCATTGGTTGTGTTAGTTAGTGTCAAGGGCCTTTGGTTGTGTTTGGTCAGTGTCTGGGGCCATTGGTTTGTGTTAGGTTAGTGTGAGGGCTGTTGGTTGTGTTAGGTTAGATTAGGTGTCTGGGGAGAGGGGCATTGGTTGTGTTAGGTTAGTGTCAAGGGGCTATTGGTTTGTGTTAGGTTAGTGTCACGGGGACTTCGGCTGTGTTAGGTTAGTGTGTGAGGCCATTGGTTGTGTTAGGTTAGTGTCGAGGGGCTGTTGGTTGTGTTAGGTTAGTTTAGAGTGTCTGGGGAGGTCATTGATTGTGTTAGGTTAGTGTCAAGGGGCAATTGGTTGTGTTAGGTTAGTGTCAAAGGGGCCATTGGTTTGTGTTAGGTTAGTGTCACGGGGCCATTGCTTGTGTTAGGTTAGTGTCGAGGGGCCTTGGTTGTGTTAGGTTAGTGTCAAGGGCCATTGGTTGTGTTAGGTTAGTGTCAAGGGGCCTTCGGTTGTGTTAGGTTAGTGTCTGAGGCCACTGGTTGTGTTGGGTTAGTGTCTGGGCCATTGGTTGTGTTAGGTTAGTGTCGATGGCTGTTGGTTGTATAGGTTAGATTAGAGTGTCTGGGGGAGAGAGCATTGGTTGTGTTAGGTTAGTGTCAAGGGGCTATGGTTTGTGTTGGGGTTAGTGTCAAAGGGCCAGTGGTTGTGTTAGGTTAGTGTCAAGGGGCTATTGGTTGTGTTAGGTTAGTGTCAAGGCCATTGGTTTGTGTTAGGTTAGTGTCAAGGGTCCATTGGTTGTGTTAGGTTAGTGTGGGAGGGGCCATTGGTTGTGTTAGGTTAGTGTCAAGGGGCCATTGGTTGGTTTTGGGTTATTGTCAAGGGGCCATTGGTTGTGTTAGGTTAGTGTCAAGTTGCCATTGGTTGTTGTTAGGTTAGTGTTGAGGGCCATTGGTTGTGTTAGGTTAATGTCAGGGGCCATTGGTTGTGTTAGGTTTGTGGAGGGCCATTGATTGTGTTAGGTTAGTGTCAGGGCCATTGGTTATGTTAGGTTAGTGTCGAGGGGCCATTGGTTTGTGTTAGGTTAGTGTCGAGGGATATTGGTTGTGTTAGGTTAGTGTCAAAGGGGCCATTGTTTGTGTTAGGTTAGTGTCAAGGGGCTATTGTTTGTTTTAGGTTAGTATCTTGGGGCCATTGTTTGTGTTAGGTTACTATCTAGGGGCATTGGTTGTGTTAAAGTGTCTGAGGCCATTGGTTGTGTTAGGTTAATGTCGAGGGTGTTGGTTGTGTTAGGTTAGTGTCAAGGGCTTTTGGTTTGTGTTGCGTTAGTGTCTGAGTCATTGGTTGTGTTAGGTTAGTTTCGAGGGCTGTTGGTTGTGTTAGGTTAGTGTCGAGACTATTGGTTGTGTTAGGAGTGTCAAGGGCGATTGGTTGTGTTAGGTCAGTGTCTTGGGGCCTTTGGTTGTGTTAGGTTAGTATCGAGGCGTCCATTGGTTGTGTTAGGTTAATGTTGAGGCTATTGTGTTAGGTTAATGTCGAGGCCAGTGGTTGTGTTACATAAGTGTCTGAGGCCATTGGATGTGTTAGGTTAGTGTCGAGGGGCTCCTTGGTTATGCTAGGTTAGTTTAGAGTGTCTGGGGCGGGGCATTGGTTGTGTTAGGTTAGTGTTAAGGGGCTATTGGTTGTGTTAGGTTAGTGTCAAGGGGCCATTGGTTGTGTTAGGTTAGTGTCAAGGTCCATTGGTTGTGTTAGGTTAGTGTCACGGGGACTTCGGCTGTGTTAGGTTAGTGTCTGAGGCCATTGGTTGTGTTAGGTTACTGTCGAGGGGCTGTTGGTTGTGTTAGGTTAGTTTAGAGTGTCTGTTGGTCATTGGTTGTAGGTTAATGTCGAGGCCTTGGTTGTGTTAGGTTAGTGTCGAGGCGGCCATTGGTTGTGTTAGGTTAGCGTCAAGGGCCATTGGTTGTGTTAGAGTTAGTGTCAAGGGGCCATTGGTTGTGTTAGGTTAGTGTCGAGGCGGCCATTTGTTGTGTTTGGTAAGTGTTTAGGGGCCATTGGTTGTGTTAGGTTAGTGTCGAGGGGCCCATTGGTTGGGTTAGGTTAGTGTCAAGGGGCCATTGGTTGTGTTAGGTTTAGTGTCGAGTTGTGTTAGGTTAGTGACAAGGGCCTTTGGTTTATGTTAGGTTAGTGTCAAGGGGCCATTGGTTGTTTAGGTAAGTGTTTGAGGTCATTGGTTGTGTTGGGTTTGTGTCGAGCGTACATTGGTTATTAATTGGGTTAATGTCGAGGGGCCATTAGTTTGTGTTGGGTAAGTGTCTGGGGTCATTGGTTTGTGTTGGGATAAATGTCGGTGGAGAAACATTTGGTAGTGTTAGGTTTAGTTTAGAGGCGTCTGGGGCAGGGGCATTGGTTGTGTTGGAGTTGAGTGTCGAGGCTCTTGGTGTGTTCGTTAGTGTCAAGGGCCATTGGTTGTGTTTAGGTTGGTGTCAAGGGCCATTGGTTGTGTTAGGTTACTGTCGAGGGCCATTGGTTCATGTTAGGTTGGTTGTCAAGGGCCATTGGTTTGTGTTGGTAAGTCAATGGGGCCCATTGGTTATCATTAGGTTGGTGTCGAAACAGCTGGACGTGTTTGGTTGGAGTTAGGGCATCTGGGGCGGGAACGATGGTTGTTAGGTTCTGAGTGTCAGGGGCTATTGGTTATGTTAGGTTGATCAAGGAGCCGTGGTTTTGTGTGGAGCTAGTGTCAGAGGCCGTGGTTGTGTTAGGTTTTAGTGTCGAGGGCAGGTTATCTTCAAGTTGGTGTCGAAGACACTGGTTATGTTAGAGATTAATGTCAAGGGGCCATTGGTTGTCAATTAGGTTAGTGTCAAAGACCATTTCATGTTAGGTTAGTGTCAAGGGAGCCATTAGTTGTGTTAGGTTGATGACAAGAGCCATTAGTTATATTAGGTTAGTGTCAAGGGCCATTGGTTGTTAAGGTTAGTGTCAAGAGACCATTGGTTATCATTAGGTTAGTGTCAAGGGCCAATGGTTTGTTAGGTTTAATTATCAGGGGCCCATTGGTTGTATTGGGTTGACGGGGTCATTAGTTATGTTAGGTTGGTGTCCAAGGGCCGTTGGTTGTGTTAGAGTTATTTGACAAGAATTTGAGTTGGTATCGGGGGGCCATTGGTTTGTGTTAATTTCCAAGGGGCCATTGGTGTGTTAGGTTAGTGACAGGGGCCCATTTGTTATGTTAGGTTGGTATCAAGGGGCCATTTGGTTACATTTTTGGATTTAGTGTCACAGAGGCCATTGGTTGTGTTAGATTGGTTTCGAGGGGCTGTTGGTTGTGTTGGGTTAGTGTCTTGGGGCCCATTTTTTAGAGTTGCTGTCTAGGGGCATTTGGTTTGTGTTAGGTTAGTGTCAGGGGCTGTTATTGATTGTCAATGGAAGTTAATGTCGGGGGCCGTGGTTGTGTTGGAAGTAAGTGTCACAGGAGTCGTGGTTGTGTTAGGTTGGTGTGGTGGGCTGTTGGTTGTGTTAGGTTGGTTTAGAGGCGTCTGGGGCGTGAGGGCATTGGTTTGTGTTGGGATTTAGTGTCAAGGGGCTCTTGGTTTGTGTTAGGTTAGTGTAAAGGGGCCGTGCTAGGTTAGTGTCAAGGGCCATTGGTTGTGTTAGGTTGGTGTCGGGGCCTTTGGTTTATCAGTGGAGGTTGGTGTCAAGGGCCATTGGTTCATGTTAGGTAAGTGTCTCAAGGGCCATTAGTTATGTTAGGTTAGTGTCGAGGGCTGTTGGTTGTATTTGGTTTAGATTAAGACATCTGGGGCGGGGGCATTGGTTTGTATTTAGGTTAGTGTCAAGGGCTATTGGTTGTGTTGGAGGTTAGTGTCAAAGGGGCCATTGGTTCATGTTGGGATTTGAGTGTCAATGGGCCATTGGTTGTGTTAGGTTAGGTGTCAAATACTTCCTTTGATTATGTTGGATTAATGTCGAGGGGCCATTGGTTGTGTTAAGGTTGAGTGTCAAGGGGCCATTTGTGGTTTGTGTTAGGGACTATTGGTTGTCTTAGGTTGATATCCGCCATTGGTTGTGTTAGGTTGGTGTCAAGGGCCATTGGTTATGTTAGGTTAGTGACCAAAGGGCCATTGGTTTAATGTTAGGTTGGTGTCAAGGGCCATTGGTTGTGCTAGGTTGCAGTCAAGGGGCCATTGGTTTAATGTTGGGTTTAGTGTCGAGGGCCATAGGTTGTGTTGGGTTGGTATCAAGGGACATTAGTTGTGTTAAGTTAATGTCAAGGGCCATTGGTTGTCATTGGGATTTAGTGTCAAGGGCCATTGGTTTGTTGTTAGGTTATTGCATTGGTTGTGTTAGGTTGTTGTTGAAGACCATTGGTTATATTGAGTTAGTCTCAAGGGGCCATTGGTTCTGTGTTAGGTTGGTGTCAAGGGCCATTGGTTGTGTTGGGTTGAGTGTGAGGGCCATTGGTTTCTGTTGGGTTGGTGTCAGGGCCGTGGTTTGTGTTGGGTTGTTGTCGGGTCATTGGTTATGTTATGTTGGTGTCAGGGGCCATTGGTTGTCATTGGGACAGTATTGGGCCATTGGTTATATTGGAGTTGATATCGAGGGGCCATTGTTTAATGTTAAGGTTGAGTGTCGCGGGGGCCATTGGTTATCAGTGCAGGTTAGTGTCAAGGGGCCATTTAGTTTATGTTGGGTTAGTGACCAGGGCATTGGTATGTTGAAGTTGAAGGTATCAAAGGGCCATTGGACATTATAGGTTGTGTCAAGGGGCCATTGGTTTTTGTTGGAAGTTGGTTTCAAAGTGGTTGTGTTAGGTTTGGTTTCAGGGGCGCATTGCAGTGATGTTTGGTTGGTGTCAGGGGCTATTGGACATGTTTGGGTTGGTGTCAAGGGCCATTTGGTTTGATCATTGGAGTTAGTGTCAAGGGCCATTGGTTTAATGTTGGGTTGTTGTTAGGGCCGTGGTTATGTTGGGTTAGTGTCAAGGGGCCATTGGTTTAATGTTAGGTTGGTGTCAAGGGGCCATTGGTTGTGTTGGGTTGGTGTCGAGGGCCATTGGTTATTCAATTGGGTTGGTGTCGAGGGGCCATTGGTTTTCATGTTGGGTAAGTGTCTGAAGGCTATTGGTGAGTGTTGGAGTTGGTGTCGAGGGGCTGTTGGTTTGTGTTAGGTTGGTTTAGAGTGTCTGGGGAGGGAGGGCATTGGTTGTGTTGGGTTGGTGTCAAGGGCCATTGGTTGTTGTTGAGTTAGTGTCAAGGGGCCATTAGTTGTGTTAGGTTGGTGTCAAAAGCGGCCTTTGGTTGTGTTAGGTTTTTGTGTCGGCATTGGTTGTCAAAGGACTGTTGGTTTGTCTTAGGTTGAGTGTCAAGGGAGCCATTGGTTCCTGTTGAGTTTAGTGTCAAGGGCCATTGGTTGGATTAGGTTGGTGACAAGGGCCGCTGGTTGTGTTAGGTTGAGTGTCAGGGGCCATTGGTTGTGCTAGGTTAGAGTCAAGGGGCCATTGGTTTGTGTTGGAGATTTTGGTGTCGAAGGCCACAGGTTCTGTGTTAGGTTGGTGTCTGGGGCCATTGGTTGTGTTGGGTTTGAGTGGCCGAGGGGCTGTTGGTTGTGTTAGGTTAGTTTAGAGTTAATGGGGCGGGGGCATTGGTTGTGTTAGGTTGGTGACAGGGCCGTTGGTTTTGTTGAGTTAGTGTTAAGGAGACATTGGACGTGTTGCAGGTTAGTGTCAAGGGGCTTTTGGTTGTGTTGGGTTAGTGTCAAGGGGCCATTTGGTTGTTGATAGGTTGAGTGTCAAGGGGGCTATTGAAACAATTTAGGTTAGTGACAGGGCCATTGGTTATATTAGGTTAGTGTCAAAGGGGCCATTGAATTTATTTAGGTTATTGTCAAAGGCCATTAGTTGTGTTAGAGTTAAGTGTCAAAGGGCCATTCGTTGTTTTAGGTTAGTGTCAAGGGGCTATTCGTTGTGTTAGGTTAGTGTCAAGGGGCTGTCCGTTTGTGTTAGAAAGGGTAGGGTTGAGGGGCCATTGGTTGTATTAGGTTAGTGTCAAAGGGCCATTGGTTTATGTTGATTTAGTGACAATGGCCATTGGTTATCATTAGGTTAGTGTCAAGGCCATTGGTTGTGCTGGAAGTTAAGTCAAGGGGCCATTGGTTTTAGGTTTAGTGTCAGGAGGCCATAGGTTGTATTGGGTTAGTGTCAGAGGCCATTGGTGTGTTAAACAGTGTCAAGGGGCCATTGGTTTGTATTGAGTGTCAAGGGGCCATTGGTTTTGTTAGGTTAGTGTCAAGGGCCATTGGTAGTGTTAGGTTAGTGTCAAAGGCTGTTAAAAGGTTTGCGTTAAGAGTTAGTGTCAAGGGCCTTTGTTTGTATTTAGTTTAGTGTCAAGGGGCCCATTGGTTTGGCATTGGGGAATATTAGTTTGTCTTGGGTTGGTGTCAAGGGGCCTTTGGTTTGTGTTAGGTTGGTGTCTAGGGGGCATTTGGTTGTGGTGGGTTAATTAATAGTGACCCATTGGTTTGTGTTAGGTTAATCTCGAGGGCCATTGGTTTGTGTTAAGGTTTAGTGTCTGAGGTCATTTGGTTTGTGTTGGGTTGGGTCAATTGGGCTGTTGGTAGTGTTAGGTTAGTTTAGAGTGTCTCAGGGCGGGGCCATTGGTTGTGTTAGGTTAGTGTCAAGGGCATTAGATTTTAGGTTAGTGTCAGGGGCTATTCGTTGTGTTGGATTGGTATTAGGGGCCATTGGTTTGTGTTAGGAGTAGGGTTAGGGGGCCATTGGTTGTATTTAGGTTTGTGCCAAGGGCCATTGGTTGTGTTAGGTTATTTGACAAGGGCCATTGGTTATGTTGGGTTAGTGTCAAAGGGGCCGTTGGTTGTTTTATTAAGTGTTTGAGGGTCATTGGTTGTGTTGGGTTTGTGTCGAGGCGGCCATTGGTTGTGTTAGGTTAATGTCAGGGGCCATTGGTTTGTGTTAGGTAGGTGTCTGGGGTCGTTGTTGTGTTAGGTTAGTGTCGGTGGAGGCTGTTGGTGGCGAGTGTTAGGTTGGTTTAGAGCGTCTGGGTAGGGGGCATTTAGTTTGTGTTAGGTTAGTGTCAAGGCTCTTGGTTGTGTTAGATTAGTCAAGGGGCCATTGGTTTATGTTAGGTTAGTGTCAAGGGCCATTGGTTGTGTTAGGTTGCTGTCGAGGGCCATTGGTTGTGTTGGGTTGGTGTCAAGGGGCCTGGTTTGTGTTGGGAAGTAAGTGTACAGAGGCCATTGGTTATGTTGGAGTTCGAGGGCTGTTGGTTTATGTTTGGTTGGAATTAGAGCATCTGGGGAGGCCAGGGGCATTGGTTGTGTTGAGTTGGTGTCAGGGGCTATTGGTTGTGTTAGGTTAGTGTCAAGGCCATTGGTTGTGTTAGGTTGGTGTCAAGGGGCCATTGGTTGTGTTAGGTTTGGTGTCGAGGGCCATAGGTTGTGTTAGGTTGGTGTCAAAGGGCCACTGGTTGTGTTAAGTTAATCAAGGGGCCATTAGTTTGTGTTAGGTTGGTGTCAGGGCCCATTGGTTGTTTGTTGGGTTAGTGTCAGGGGCCATTTGGTTTGTGTTGGAGCCAAAGACATTGGTTTATGTTAGGTTAGTGTCAAGGGGCCTTTGGTTTGTGATGAGTTGAGTGTCAAGGGGCCATTGGTTGTGTTAGGTTAGTGTCAAGGGGCCAATGGTTTTGTTAGGTTAGTCAATGAGGCCATTGGTTTATGTTAGGTTGACGAGGGTCATTGGATTTATGTTAGGTTAGTGTCAAGGGGCCGTGGTTGTGTTAGGTTGGTGACAAGAGACCCATTTAGTTTATGTTAGGTTAGTGTCAGGGGCCATTGGTTTGTGTTAGGTTAGTGTCAGAGGGAATGCATTGGTTGTGTTAGGTTAGTTTCAAGGGCCGTGGTTATGTTAGGTTGGTAACCAAAGGGCCATTGGTATGTTAGGTTAGTATCAAAGGAATGGTTAGTGTCTGAGGCCATTGATTTGTGTTAGAGTTGGTTTCAGGGGCTGTTGGTTTAATGTTAGGTTAGTCTTAGGGCGTTTTTCGTGTTGGAGTTTACTGTCTAGGGGGCATTTGGTTGTGTTAGGTTAAAGTGTCAGGGCGGCCATTGATTGTATTAGGTTAATGTCGAGGGCCATTGGTTTGTGTTAGGTAGTGTCTGGGGTCATTGGTTGTGTTAGGTTAGTGTCGAGTGGGCTGTTGGTTGTGTTGGGTTAGTTTTGACGTCTGGTAGGGGCATTGGTTGTATTGAGTTGAGTGTCAAGGGCTCTTGGTTGTGTTGGGATTAGTGTCAAGGGCCATTGGTTTGTCACTAGGTTAGTGTCAGGGCCATTAGTTTGTGTTAGGTTAGTGTCGAGGGGCCTTTAGTTGTGTTGGGTTTGGTATCCAAGGGGACATTGGTTTGTGTTGGGTAGTATCTGGGCCATTGGTTTATGTTAGGTTGGTGTCGGGGGCTGTTGGTTGTGTTTGGATTTAGATTAGATCATCTGGAGGCGGGGCATTGGATTTGTGTTGGGTTGGTGTCAGGGGCTATTGGTTTGTTGGGTTAGTGTCAGGGCCATTGGTTGTGTTAGGTTGGTGTCAATGGGCCATTGGTTTGTGTTAGGTTGGTGTCAAGCCGCCTTTTGATTATATTGGAGGTTGTGGTCGAGGGCCATTGGTTGTGTTAGAGTTTAGTGTCGAGGCCATTGGTTGTGTTAGGGATATTGGTTGTCTTAGAGTTAATGTCAAGGGCCATTGGTTGTGTTAGGTTGAGTGTCAAGGGGCCATTGGTTTGTGTTAGGTTAGTGAACAGGGCCATTGGTTGTGTTGGGTTAATGTCAAGGGGCCATTGGTTGTGGATTTAGAGTCAAGGGCCATTGGTTGTGTTAGGTTTTGGTGTCGAGGGCCTGGGTTGTATTTAGGTTGGTGTCAAGGGACATTAGTTGTGTTAAGTTAATGTCAAAGGGCCATTGGTTGTGTTGGATTTAGTGTCAAGGAGCCATTGGTTGTTGTTAGAGTTAATGTCAAGGGGCCATTGGTTATGTTGGAGTTAATGACAAAAAGTGCATTGGTTATGTTAGAGTTAATTAATAAGGGGCATTGGTTGTATTGGAGAGTTGTCAAGGGCCATTGGTTGTATTAGGTTAGTGTCAAAGGGGCCCATTGGTTTTGTTGGATTAGTGTCAAAGGGGCCGTTGGTTGTGTTGGGTTATTGACAAAGGGTCATTGGTTATGATGTTAGGTTGAGTGTCAAGAGGGGCCATTGGTTGTGTTGGAGTTAGTGACAAAGGGCCGTTAGTTTATATTCAGGTTATTATGGGGGGGCCATTGGTTGTGTTCAGGATTGAATTAATAAATTGGGGACTGCATTGGTTTGTATTGTTACAGGATTCAAAGTGTCAAGGGGCCATTTGGTTTGTGTTAGGTTATTGACAAAGGGGCCATTGGTATATTGGAGTTAGTATCAAGGGGCCATTGGTTGTTGCAGGTTATTGTCAAGGGAACCCATTGGTTTTGTTGAAGTTGGTTTTGGGGCCCATTGGTTTGTATTGGGTTTGGTTTGAGCGCCATTGGTAGTATTGGTTAGTGTCAAGGGCTATTGGTTGTGTTGGGTTAGTATCAAGGGCCATTGGTTGTTGTTAGAGTTAGTGTCAAGGGCCATTGGTTTGTGTTGGGTTATTGACAAGACTGCATTGGTTATGTTGGATTTAGTGTCAAAGGGGCCATTGGTTTAAGGTTAGTGTCAAGGGGCCATTGGTTGTGTTAGGTTAGTGTCGAGGGCCATTGGTTGTGGAGTTGAATATTAGGGGCCTTGGTTGTGTTGGGTAGAAGATGTCTGGGGGCTGTTGGAAATTGTTAGGTTAGTGTCGGGGGCTGTTGGTTGTATTAGGTTGGTTTAGAGTGTCTGGGGGAGGCATTGGTTGTGTTGGAAGTTGATGTCCAAGGGCCTTTGGTTTGATGGAAGTTCAAGTGTCAAGGGCCATTAGTTGTATTGGGATTAGTGTCAAGCGGCCTTTGGACATATTGGAGTTTTGTGTCGAGGGGCCATTGGTTGTGTTAAGGCCTATTAGTTTTGTCTTAAATTTAGTGTCAAAGGGCCATTGGTTCTGTTAAGTTGAAGTGTCAAGAAAGTGCATTGGTTTGGGTTAGGTTAGTAACCAAAGGGCCATTGGTTTGTGTTAGGTTAGTGTCAAGGACCATTTAGTTTGTGCTGAGTTAGAGATCGAGGGGCCATTTGTTTGTGATGGGTTTGAGTATTAGAGGCCATAGGTTGTGTTAGGTTAGTGTCTGGGCCATTGGTTTATTGTTGGGTTAGTGTCAGAGACTTGTTGGTTGTGTTGGGTTGGTTTAGAGTGTCTGGGCGGGGCATTGGTTGTGTTAGGTTAGTGACAAGGGCCATTGGTT
>NW_024729659.1:0-26537 GCF_018991925.1 Homarus americanus | reverse complement strand
TGTGACCGGGGAACGCTACCTCTGGGCCACCAGGACAATAAAAGCAGTCCTAGATTCTGCTATATTTCACACAAAGCCTGCTCAACGAGCTTATGGCGCCGTGGGACCACTATAGGGGACCACCCATGCCGCTTAGGTGGAGAGAGCAACGTTTTACCAAATCTGGCTTGGAAACTCGAGGATCCATATATATTTCATTAGCCCAATAAAGCAAGCGGACTTCTACATATAATCGACACCTCACCCCACCAGGATTTGAACCCACGATCTTATAATTGTGACCGGGGAACGGTACCTCTGGGCCACCAGGACAATAAAAGCAGTCCTACACTCTGCTATATTTCACACAAATCCTGTTCAACGAGCTTATGGTGCCGTGAACCTCTAATAGGGACCACCCGTGCTGCTTAGGTGATCAGAGCAACGTTTTACCAAATGCGGCTTCGAAAAACGAGGATCCAAATATATTTCATTAGCCCAATAAAGCACTTGGACTTCTACATATAATCAACACCTCACCCCACCAGGATTTGAACCATCGATCGTATAAATGTGACCGGGGAACGCTACCTCTGGGCCACCAGTTCAATAAAAGCAGTCCTAGACTCTGCTATATTTCACACAAAGCCTGTTCAACTAGCTTATGGCGCCGTGAACCTCTAATGGGGACCACCCGTGCCGCTTAGGTGATCAGAGCAACGTTTTACCAAATGTGGCTTCGAAACACGAGGATCCATATATATTTCATTAGCCCAATAATGCACGCGGACTTCTTCATATAATCAACACCTCACCCCACCAGGATTCGAACCCACGATCTTCTAATTGTGACCGTGGAACGCTACCTCTGGGCCACCAGGACAATAAAAGCAGTCCTAGACTCTGCTATATTTCTCACAAAGCCTGTTCAACGAGCTTATGGCGCCGTGAACCTTTAATGGGTACCACTCGTGCCGCTTAGGTGATCAGAGCAACGTTTTACCAAATCCGGGTTCGAAACACGAGGATCCATATATATTTCATTAGCCCAATAAAGCACGCGGACTTCTATATATACTCAACACCTCACCCCACCAGGATTTGAACCCACGATCTTATAAATGTGACCGGGGAACGATACCTCTGGGCCACCAGTTCAATAAAAGCAGTCCTAGACTCTGCTATGTTTCACTCAAAGCCTGTTCAACTAGCTTTTGGCGTCGTGAACCTCTAATGGGGACCACCCGTGCCGCTTGGGTGATCATAGCAACGTTTTACCAAATGCGGCTTCGAAACACGAGGATCCATATATATTTCATTTGCCCAATATAGTACGCAGACCTCTTCATATAATCAACACCTCACCCAACGAGAATTCGAACCCACGATCTTCTAATTGTGACCGGGGAACGCTACCTCTGGGCCACCAGGACAATAAAAGCAGTCCTAGACTCTGCTATATTTCACACAAAGCCTGTTTAACGAGCTTATGGCGCCGTGAACCTCTAATGGGGACCACCCGTGCCGCTTGGGTGATCAGAACAACGTTTTACCAAATGCGGCTTCGAAACACGAGTATCCATATATATTTCATTAGCCCAATAAAGCACGCGAACTTCTTTATATAATCAACACCTCACCCCACCAGGATTCAAACCCACGATCTTATAATTGTGACTGGGGAATGCTACCTCTGAGCCACCAGGACACTACAAGCAATCTTAGACTCTGTTATATTTCACACAAAGCCTGTTCAACGAGCTTATGGCGCCGTGGGACCACTATAGGGGACCACCCGTGCCGCTTAGGTGGAGGGGGCAACGTTTTACCAAATGCGGCTTCGAAACACGAGGATTCAAATATATTTCATTAGCCCAATAAAGCACTAGGATTTCTACATATAATCAACACCTCACCCCACCAGGATTCAAACCCACGCTCTTATAATTGTGTCCGGGATATGCTACCTCTGGGCCACCAGGAAAATAAAAGCAGTCATAGACTCTACTATATTTCACACAAAGCCTGTTCAACGACCTTATGGCGCCATGAAACTCTAATGGGGACCACCCGTGCCCCTTAGGTGATCAGAGCAACGTTTTACCATATCCGGCTTGGAAACACGAGCATCCATATATATTTCATTAGCCCAATAAAGCACTCGGACTTCTACATTTAATTAACACCTCACCCCACCAGGATTTGAACCCACGATCTTATAATTGTGACCGGGGAATGCTACCTCTGGGCCACCAGGACAATAAAAGCATTCCTAGACTCTGCTATATTTCACACAAAGCCAGTTCAACGAGATTATGGCGCCGTGAACCTCTAATGGGGACCACCCGTGCCGCTTAGGTGATCAGACCAACGTTTTACCAAATGCGGCTTCGAAACAAGAAGGATCCATATATATTTCATTAGCCCAATAAAGCACGCGGACTTCTACATATAATCAACACCTCACCCCACGAGGATTCGAACCCACGATCTTCTAATTGTGACCGGGGAACGCTACCTCTGGGCCACCAGGACAATAAAAGCAGTCCTACACTCTGCTATATTTCACACAAATCCTGTTCAACGAGCTTATGGTGCCGTGAACCTCTAATGGGGACCACCCATGCCGCTTAGGTGATCAGAGCAACGTTTTACCAAATGCGGCTTCGAAACACGAGGATCCATATATATTTTATTAGCCCAATAAAGCACGCGGACTTCTTCATATAATCAACACCTCACCCCACCAGGATTCGAACCCACGATCTTCTAATTGTGACCGGGGGACGCTACCTCTGGGCCACCAGGACAATAAAAGCAGTCCTAGACTCTGCTATATTTCACACAAAGCCTGTTCAACGAGCTTATGGCGCCGTGAACCTCTAATGGGGACCACCCGTGCCGCTAAGGTGATCAGAGCAACATTTTAAAAAAATGCGGCTTCGAAACACGAGGATCCATATATATTTCATTAGCCCAATAAAGCACGTAGACTTCTTCATATAATCAACACCTCACCCCACCAGGATTTGAACCCACGATCTTCTAATTGTGACCGGGGAACGCTACCTCTGGGCCACCAGGACAATAAAAGCAGTCCTAGACTCTGCTATATTTCACACAAAGCCTGTTCAATGAGCTTATGGCGCCGTGAACCTCTAATGGGGACCCCCCGTGCCGCTTAGGTGATCAGAGCAATGTTTTACCAAATGTGGCTTCGAAACCCGAGGATCCATATATATTTCATTAGACCAATAAAGCACGCGGACTTCTACATATAATCAACACCTCACCCCACCAGGATTTCAACCCACGATCTTATAATTGTGACCGGGAATGCTACTTGGGCCACCAGGACAATAAAATGCAGTCCTAGACTCTGCTATATTTCACACAAAGCCTGTTCTACGAGTTTATGGCGCCGTGAACCTCTAATGGGGACCACACGTGCCGCTTAGGTGATCAGACCAATGAATCGGCTGCTTGTCCAATTAACCAGTCCGTTCACACATATTTATATTTGGGTTTTAAGTAACGAGACCCAAACGGTAGTTCCTTTGTTTTATTATAAAAGGTTGTATATATAATTCCTGAGTGTATATCAACCGTAAGTCTCACTGTCTAGGAGTGAATGAGAAAGGGACAGCGTTTATGTATGATAAACGTTAGGTCACGTCCTTACGATATGAGTTGAGGTGAGCTACTGAAGCTTAGGGGCATCGCAGTGCGTGCTTACAGAAATGCTGAGCTTTGGGTCTCGCCCTCTTGGGTGAGTTGCCCGCTCACGTGTCCATCTCATGTCTTACTCATAGACGGTGGAATGTTACAGGGTGGTGAATCTGAATGAAATATCAGATGTATTGACCCATTTATATAATACGTTCTGTTGATGAGACAGGGTCCTATTACACGAACGTTTTACCAAATGCGGCTTCGAAACAAGAAGGATCCATATATATTTCATTAGCCCAATAAAGCACGCGCACTTCTTCATATAATCAACACCTCACCCCACCAGGATTCGAAACCACGATCTTATAATTGTGACCGGGGAACGCTTCCTCTGGGCCACCAGGACACTAAAAGCATTCCTAGACTCTGCTATATTTCACACAAAGCCTGTTCAACGAGCTTATGGCGCCGTGAACCTCTAATGGGGACCACACGTGCCGCTTAGGTGATCAGAGCAACGTTTTACCAAATCCAGCTTCGAAACCCGTGGATCCATATATATTTCATTAGCCCAATAAAGCAAGCGGACTTCTACATATAATCAACACCTCACCTCACCAGGATTTGAACCCACGATCTTATAATTGTGACCGGGGAATGCTACCTCTGGGCCACCAGGACAATAAAAGCAGTCCTAGACTCTGCTATATTTCACACAAAGCCTGTTCAACGAGATTATGGCGCCGTGAACCTCTAATGGGGACCACCCGTGCCGCTTAGGTGATCAGAACAACGTTTTACCAAATGCGGCTTCGAAACACGAGGATCCATATATATTTCATTAGCCCAGTAAAGCACGCGGACTTCTGCATATAATCAACACCTCACACCACCAGGATTTGAACCCCAAATCTTATAATTGTGACCGGGGGACGCTACCTCTGGGCCACCAGGACAATAAAAGCAGTCCTAGACTCTGCTATATTTCACACAAAGCCTGTACAACGAGATTATGGCGCCGTGAGCTTCTAATGGGGACCACCCGTGCCGCTTAGGTGATCAGACCAACGTTTTACCAAATGCGGCTTCGAAACAAGAAGGATCCATATATATTTCATTAGCCCAATAAAGCACGCGGACTTCTACATATAATCAACACCTCAACTCACGAGGATTCGAACCCACGATCTTCTAATTGTGACCGGGGAACGCTACCTCTGGGCCACCAGGACAATAAAAGCAGTCCTACACTCTGCTATATTTCACACAAATCCTGTTCAACGAGCTTATGGCGCCGTGAACCTCTAATGGGGACCACCCATGCCGCTTAGGTGATCAGAGCAACGTTTTACCAAATGCGGCTTCGAAACACGAGGATCCATATATATTTTATTAGCCCAATAAAGCACGCTGACTTCTTCATATAATCAACACCTCACCCCTACCAGGACCAACCCACGATCTTCTAATTGTGACCGGGGACGCTACCTCTGGCCACCAGGACAACAGCAGTCCCAGACTCTGCTATATTTCACACAAAGCCTGTTCAACGAGTTGGCGGCGTCAGTGGAACCTCTAATGGGGACCACCCATGCCGCTTAGGTGATCAGAGCAACGTTTTACCAAATGCGGCTTCGAAACACGGGGATCCATATATATTTCATTAGCCCAATAAAGCATGCAGACTTCTTCATATAATCGACACCTCACCCCACCAGGATTAGAACCCACGCTCTTCTAATTGTGACCGGGGAACGCTACCTCTGGGCCACCAAGACACTAAAAGCATTCCTAGACTCTGCTATATATTTCACACAAAGCCTGTTCAACGAGCTTATGGCGCCGTGAACCTCTAATGGGGATCCCTCGTGCCGCTTAGGTGATCAGAGCAACGTTTTACCAAATGTGGCTTCGAAACCCGAAGATCCATATATATTTCATTAGACCATTAAAGCACGCGGACTTCTACATATAATCAACACCTCACCCCACCAGGATTTGAACCCACAATCTTATAATTGTGACCGGGAATGCTACTTGGGCCACTAGGACAATAAATGCAGTCCTAGACTCTGCTATATTTCACACAAAGCCTGTTCTACGAGTTTATGGCGCCGTGAACCTCTAATGGGGACCACACGTGCCGCTTAGGTGATCAGACCAATGAATCGGCTGCTTGTCCAATTAACCAGTCCGTTCACACATATTTATATTTGGGTTTTAAGTAACGAGACCCAAACGGTAGTTCCTTTGTTTTATTATAAAAGGTTGTATATATAATTCCTGAGTGTATATCAACCGTAAGTCTCACTGTCTAGGAGTGAATGAGAAAGGGACAGCGTTTATGTATGATAAACGTTAGGTCACGTCCTTACGATATGAGTTGAGGTGAGCTACTGAAGCTTAGGGGCATCGCAGTGCGTGCTTACAGAAATGCTGAGCTATGGGTCTCGCCCTCTTGGGTGAGTTGCCCGCTCACGTGTCCATCTCATGTCTTACTCATAGACGGTGGAATGTTACAGGGTGGTGAATCTGAATGAAATATCAGATGTATTGACCCATTTATATAATACGTTCTGTTGATGAGACAGGGCCTATTACACAAACGTTTTACCAAATGCGGCTTCGAAACAAGAAGGATCCATATATATTTCATTAGCCCAATAAAGCACGCGCACTTCTTCATATAATCAACACCTCACCCCACCAGGATTCGAAACCACGATCTTCTAATTGTGACCGGGGAACGCTTCCTCTGGGCCACCAGGACACTAAAAACATTTCTAGACTCTGCTATATTTCACACAAAGCCTGTTCAACGAGCTTATGACTCCATGAACCTCTAATGGGGACCACACGTGCCGCTTAGGTGATCAGAGCAACGTTTTACCAAATCCAGCTTCGAAACCCGAGAATCCATATATATTTCATTAGCCTAATAAAGCAAGCGGACTTCTACATATAATCAACACCTCACCTCACCAGGATTTGAACCCACGATCTTATAATTGTGACCGGGGAACGCTACCTCTGGGCCAACAGGACAATAAAAGCAGTCCTAGACTCTGCTATATTTCTCACAAAGCCTGTTCAACGAGCTTATGGCGCCATGAACCTCTAATGGGGACCACCCGTGCCGCTTAGGTGATCAGAGCAACGTTTTACCAAATCCGGCTTCGAAACACTAGGATCCATATATATTTCATTAGCCCAATAAAGCACGCGGACTTCTACATATAATCAACACCTCACCCCACAAGGATTTGAACCCACGATCTTATAATTGTTACCAGGAAACGCTACCTCTGGGCCACCAGGACAATAAAAGCAGGCCAAGACTCTGCTATATTTCACACAAAGCCTGTTCAACGAGCTTATGGCGCCGTGAACCTCTAATGAGGACCACCCGTGCCGCTTAGGTGATCACAGCAACGTTTTACCAAATCCGGCTTGGAAATACGAGGATCCATATATATTTCATTAGCCCAATAAAGCACATGAACTTCTACATATAATCAACACCTCACCCCACCAGGATATGAACCCACGATCTTATAAATGTGACCGGGGAACGCTACCTCTGGCCACCAGTTCAATAAAACCCGTCCTAGACTCTGCTATATTTCACACAAAGCCTGTTCAACGAGCTCATGGCGCCGTGAACCTCTAATGGGGACCACCCGTGCTGCTTAGGTGATCAGAGCAACGTTTTACCAAATGCGGCTTCGAAACACGAGGATCCAAATATATTTTATTAGCCCAATAAAGCACTCGGACTTCTACATATAATCAACACCTCACCCCACCAGGATTCAAACCCACGATCTTATAATTGTGACCGGGATATGCTACCTCTGGGCCATCAGGACAATAAAAGCAGTCCTAGACTCTACTATATTTCACACAAAGCCTGTTTAACGACCTTATGGCGCCATGAACTTCGAATGGGGACCACCCGTGCCGCTTAGGTCATCAGAGCAACGTTTTACCATATCCGGCTTCGAAACACGAGGATCCATATATATTTCATTAGCCTAATAAAGCACGCGGACTTCTCCATATAAACACCTCACCCCACCATGATTTGAACCCACGATCTTATAATTGTGGCCGGGGAATGCTACCTCTAGGCCACGAGGACACTAAAAGCAGTCGTAGACTCTGCTATATTTCTCACAAAGCCTGTTCAACGAGTTTATGGCGCCGTGAACCTCTAATGGGGACCACCCGTGCCGCTTAGGTGATCAGAGCAACGTTTTACCAAATGCGGCTTCGAAACACGAGGATCCATATATATTTCATTAGCCCAATAAAGCACGCAGATTTCTACATATAATCAACACTTCACCCCAATTGTGATTTGCAGAACCCACGATCTTATAATTGTGACCGGGGAACGCTACCTCTGGGCCACCAGGACAATAAAAGCAGTCCTAGACTCTGCTATATTTCTCACAAAGCCTGTTCAACGAGCTTATGACGCCATGAACCTCTAATGGGGACCACCCGTAACGCTTAGGTGATCAGAGCAACGTTTTACCAAATCCGGCTTCGAAACACGAGGATCCATATATATTTCATTAGCCCAATAAAGCACGCAGATTTCTACATATAATCAACACCTCACCCCACCAGGATTTGAACCCACGATCTTATAATTGTGACCGGGGAACGCTACCTCTGGGCCACCAGGACAATAAAAGCAGTCCTAGACTCTGCTATATTTCTCACAAAGCCTGTTCAACGAGTTTATATGCCGAACTCCTAATGTAAATCACCCATGTCAGCTAGGTGATCATCAGACAGTTTTACCAAATCCGCTTGGAAAACACGAGATCCATATATTTATTAGCCCAATGTAAAGCACGCCGACTTCTTCACATATAATCAACACCTCACCCCACCTGTGATTTGAACTCACGACCATAATTGCACTTCGAAACGCTACCTCTGGGCCAACAGGACAATGGAAAGCAGTCCTAGACTCTGCTATATTTCACACAAAGCCTGTCTAACGAGCTTTGCGGCGCCGTGAACTTAATGAGGATTCATCCGTGCCACTTAGGTGATCAGAGCAACGTTTTACCAAATCCGGCTTGGAAATACGAGGATCCATATATATTTCATTAGCCCAATAAAGCACAAGGACTTCTACATATAATCAACACCTCACCCCACCAGGATTTGAACCCACGATCTTATAAATGTGACCGGGGAATGCTACCTCTGGGCCACCAGTTCAATAAAAGCACTCCTAGACTCTGCTATATTTCACACAAAGCCTGTTCATCGAGCTTATGGCGCCGTGAACCTCTAATGGGGACCACCCGTGCTGCTTAGGTGATCAGAGCAACGTTTTACCAAATGCGGCTTCGAAACACGAGGATCCAAATATATTTTATAGCCCAATAAAGCACTCGGACTTCTATATATAATCAACACCTCACCCCACCAGGATTCAAACCCACGATCTTATAATTGTGACCGGGATATGCTACCTCTGGGCCATCAGGACAATAAAAGCAGTCCTAGACTCTACTATATTTCACGCAAAGCCTGTTTAACGACCTTATGGCGCCATGAACTTCTAATGGGGACCACCCGTGCCGCTTAGGTGATCAGAGCAACGTTTTACCATATCCGGCTTCGAAACACGAGGTTCCATATATATTTTATTAACCTAATAAAGCACGCGGACTTCTCCATATAAACACCTCACCCCACCATGATTTGAACCCACGATCTTATAATTGTGGCCGGGGAATGCTACCTCTGGGCCACGAGGACACTAAAAGCAGTCGTAGACTCTGCTATATTTCACACAAAGACTGTTCAACGAGCTTTTCGCGCCGTGAACCTCTAATGGGGACCACCCGTGCCGCTTAGGTGATCAGAGCAACGTTTTACCAAATGCGGCTTCGAAACACGCGGATCCATATATATTTCATTAGCCCAATAAAGCACGCGGACTTCTACATATAATCAACACCTCACCCCACCAGGATTTGAACCCACGATCATATAATTGTGACCGACGCCACCTCTGGGCCAACAGGACAATAAAAAGCAGTCCTAGACTTGGCTATATTTCACACAAAGCTCAATTCAACGAGCTTATGGCGCCGTGAACCTCTAATGGGACCACCCGGCAGCCAGCTTAGGTGATCAGACCAACATTTTACCAAATGCGGCTTCGAAACCCGAGGATCCATATATATTTCATTAGATCATTAAAGCACGCGGACTTCTACATATAATCAACACCTCACCTCACTAGGATTTGAACCCACGATCTTATAATTGTGACCGGGGAACGCTACCTCTGGGCCACCAGGACAATAAAAGCAGTCCTAGACTCTGCTATATTTCACACAAAGCCTGTTCAATAAGCTTATGGCGCCGTGAACCTCTAATGGGGACCACCCATGCCGCTTAGGTGATCAGAGTAACGTTTTACCAAATGCGGCTTCGAAACACGAGGATCCCTATATATTTCATTAGCCCAATAAAGCACGCGGACTTCTTCATATAATCAACACCTCACCCCACCAGGATTCGAACCCACGATCTTCTAATTGTGACCGGGGAACGCTACCTCTGGGCCACCAGGACACTAAAAGCAGTCCTAGACTCTGCTATATTTCACACAAAGCCTGTTCAACGAGCTTTTGGCGCCGTGAACCTCTAATGGGGACCACCCGTGCCGCTTAGGCGATCAGAGCAACGTTTTACCAAATGCGGCTTCGAAAAACGAGGATCCATATATATTTCATTAGCCCAATAAAGCACGCGGACTTCTACATATAGTCAACACCTCACCCCACCAGGATTTGAACCCACGGTCTTATAATTGTGACCGGGGGACGCTACCTCTGGGCCACCAGGACATTAAAAGCAGTCCTAGACTCTGCTATATTTCACATAAAGCCTGTTCAACGAGCTTATGGCGCCGTGAACCTCTAATGGGGACCCCCCGTGCCGCTTAGGTGATCAGAGCAACGTTTTACCAAATGTGGCTTCGAAACAAGAGGATCCATATATATTTCATTAGACCATTAAAGCACGCGGACTTCTACATATAGTCAACACCTCACCCCACCAGGATTTGAACCCACGATCTTATAATTAGGATCGAACGCTAACACAATACCAGGACAATAGTAAAGCAGTCCTAGACTCTGCCATTTCTCATAAAGCCTGTTCAACGAGCTTAGGCGCCTAGAACCCCTAATGGGGACCACCTGTGCCGCTAGGGTGATCAGAACAACGTTTGCACTAAATGCGGCTTCAAACACGAGATCCATATATATAACATTAGCCTAATAAAGCACGCGGATCTCTATATATAATCAACACTTCACCCACCAGGATTTGAAACCACGATCTTCTAACTGTGACGGGCAAATGCTACCTCTGGGCCACCAGGACAATAAAAGCAGTCCTAGATTCTGCTATATTTCACACAAAGCCTGTTCAACGAGATTATGGCGCCGTGAACCTATAATGGGGACCACCCGTGCCGCTTAGGTGATCAGAGCAACGTTTTACCAAATGCGGCTTCGAATCACGAGGATCCATATATATTTCATTAGCCCAATAAAGCACGCGGACTTCTACATATAATCAACACCTCACCCCACCAGAATTTGAACCCACAATCTTATAATTGTGACCGGGGGACGCTACCTCTGGCCCACGAGGACAATAAAAGCAGTCCTAGACTCTGCTATATTTCACACAAAGCCTGTTCAACGAGCTTATGGCGCCGTGAACCTCTATCAGACCACGACGCCGCTTAGTGTGATCAGAGCAACGTTTTACCAAAATGCGGCTTGATCACGGTGATCCATATATATATTTCATTAGCCCAATAAAGCACGCGGACTTTTCATATAATCAACACCTCACCCCACCAGGATTCGGAACCCACGATCTTCTAATTGTGACTGGGGAACGCCACTTTGGCCCACCAGGACACTAAAAGCATTCCTAGACTCTGCTATATTTCACACAAAGCCTGTTCAACGAGCTTATGGCGCCGTGAACCTCTAATGGGGACCCCCGTGCCGCTTAGGTGATCAGAGCAACGTTTTACCAAATGTGGCTTCGAAACAAGAGGATCCATATATATTTCATTAGACCATTAAAGCACGCGGACTTCTACATATAATCAACACCTCACCCCACCAGGATTTGAACCCACGATCTTATAATTGTGACCGGGGAACGCTACCGCTGGGCCACCAGGACAATAAAAGCAGTCCTAGACTCTGCTATATTTCACACAAAGCCTGTTCAACGAGCTTATGGCGCCGTGAACCTCTAATGGGGACCACGCGTGCCGCTTAGGTGATCAGAGCAACGTTTTACCAAATGCGGCTTCGAAACCCGAGGATCCATATAGTTTTCATTAGCCCAATAAAGCACGCTGACTTCTACATATAATCAAACATCTCACCTAACCAGGATTTGAACCCAAGATCTTATAATTGTGACCGGGGAATGCTACCTCTGGGCCACCAGGACAATAAAAGCAGTCCTAGACTCTGCTATATTTCTCACAAAGCCTGTTCAACGAGCTTATGGCGCCGTGAACCTCTAATGAGGACCACTCGTGCCACTTAGGTGATCAGAGCAACGTTTTACCAAATCCGGCTTGGAAATACGAGAATCCATATATATTTAATTAGCCCAATAAAGCACAAGGATTCTACATATAATCAACACCTCACCCCACCAGGATTTGAACCCACGATCTTATAAATGTGACCGGGGAACGCTACCTCTGGGCCACCAGTTCAATAAAAGCAGTCCTAGACTCTGCTATATTTCACACAAAGCCTGTTCAACGAGCTTATGGCGCCGTGAACCTCTAATGGGGACCACCTCTGCTGCTTAGGTGATCAGCGCAACGTTTTACCAAATGCGGCTTCGAAACACGAGGATCCAAATATATTTTATAGCCCAATAAAGCACTCGGACTTCTACATATAATCAACACCTCACCCCACCAGGATTCAAACCCAGGATCTTATAATTGTGACCGGGATATGCTACCTCTGGGCCATCAGGACAATAAAAGCAGTCCTAGACTCTACTATATTTCACACAAAGCCTGTTTAACGACCTTATGGCGCCATGAACCTATAATGGGGACCACCCGTGCCGCTTAGGTGATCAGAGCAACGTTTTACCATATCCGGCTTCGAAACACGAGGATCCACATATATTTCATTAGCCTAATAAAGCACGCGGACTTCTACATATAAACACCTCACCCCACCATGATTTGAACCTACTTTATCTGGTAATTGTGGCCGAATGCCAATGGGCCACCACAGGACAATTAAATGCAGTCAGAGACTCTATATTTCACACAAAGACTGTTCAACGAGCTTTTTGGCGCGCCGCGGAACCTCTAATGGGGACCACCTGTGCCGCTTAGTGATCAAAGCAACGCTTTTACCATATGCGCTTCAAACACGCGATCCATATATATTTCATTAGCCCAATAAAGCACGCGGATTTCTACATATAAACACCTCACCCCACCATGATTTAAACCCACGATCTTATAATTGTGGCCGGGGAATGCTACCTCTGGGCCACCAGGACACTAAATGCAGTCGTAGACTCTGCTATATTTCACACAAAGCCTGTTCAACGAGTTTATGGCGCCATGAACCTCTAATGGGGACCACCCGTGCCGCTTAGGTGATCAAAGCAACGTTTTACCAAATGCGGCTTCGAATCATGAGGATCCATATATATTTCATTAGCCCAATAAAGCACGCGGACTTCTACATATAATCAACACCTCACCCCACCAGGATTTGAACCCACAATCTTATAATTGTGACCGGGGGACGCTACCTCTGGGCCACCAGGACAATAAAAGCAGTCCTAGACTCTGCTATATTTCACACAAAGCCTGTTCAACGAGCTTATGGCGCCGTGAACCTCTAATGGGGACCACCCGTGCCGCTTAGGTGATCAGACCAACCTTTTACCAAATGTGGCTTCGAAACAAGAAGGATCCATATATATTTCATTAGCCCAATAAAGCACGCGGACTTCTACATTTAATCAACACCTCACCCCACCAGGATTCAAACCCGCGATCTATTAATTGTGACCGGGATATGCTACCTCTGGGCCATTAGGACAATAAAAGCAGTCCTTTCTCTACTATATTTCACACAAAGCCTGTTCAACGACCTTATGGCGCCATGAACCTCTAATGGGGACCACCCGTGCCGCTTAGGTGATCAGAGCAACGTTTTACCAAATGCGGCTTCGAAACAAGAAGGATCCATATATATTTCATTAGCCCAATAAAGCACGCGGATTTCTACATATAAACACCTCACCCCACCATGATTTAAACCCACGATCTTATAATTGTGGCCGGGGAATGCTACCTCTGGGCCACCAGGACACTAAAAGCATTCGTAGACTCTGCTATATTTCACACAAAGACTGTTCAATGAGCTTATGGCGCCGTGAACCTCTAATGGGGACCACCCATGCCGCTTAGGTGATCAGAGCAACGTTTTACCAAATGCGGCTTCGAAACACGAGGATCCATATATATTTCATTAGCCCAATAAAGCACGCGGACTTCTTCATATAATCAACACCTCACCCCACCAGGATTCGAACCCACAATCTTCTAATTGTGACCGGGGAACGCTACTTCTGGCCCACCAGGACACTAAAAGCATTCCTAGACTCTGCTATATTTCACACAAAGCCTGTTCAACGAGCTTATGGCGCCGTGAACCTCTAATGGGGACCCCCGTGCCGCTTACGTGATCAGAGCAACGTTTTCCCAAATGTGGCTTCGAAACCCGAGGATCCATATATATTTCATTAGGCCATTAAAGCACGCGGACTTCTACATATAATCAACACCTCATCCCACCAGGATTTGAACCCACGGTCTTATAATTGTGACCGGGGGACGCTACCTCTGGGCCACCAGAAAACTAAAAGCATTCCTAGACTCTGCTATATTTCACACAAAGCCTGTTCAACGAGCTTATGGCGCCGTGAACCTCTAATGGGGACCACCCGTGCCGCTTAGGTGATCAGAGCAACGTTTTACCAAATGCGGCTTCGAAACCCGAGGATCCATATATTTTTCATTAGCCCAATAAAGCACGCGGACTTCTACATATAATCAACACCTCACCCCACCAGGATTTGAACCCACGATCTTATAATTGTGAAGGGGGAATGCTACCTCTGGGCCACCAGGACAAAAATAAGCAGTCCTAGACTCTGCTATATTTCACACAAAGCCTGTTCAACGAGCTTATGGCGCCGTGAACCTCTAATGGGGACCACCCGTGCCGCTTAGGTGATCAGAGCAACATTTTACCAAATGCGGCTTCGAAACACGAGGATCCATATATATTTCATTAGACCATTAAAGCACGCGGACTTCTACATATAATCAACACCTCACCCCACCAGGATTTGAACCCACAATCTTATAATTGTGACAGGGGGACGCTACCTCTGGGCCACCAGGACAATAAAAGCAGTCCTAGACTCTGCTATATTTCACACAAAGCCTGTTCAACGAGCTTATGGCGCCGTGAACCTCTAATGGGGACCACCCGTGCCGCTTAGGTGATCAGACCAACATTTTACCAAATGCGGCTTCGAAACCCGAGGATCCATATATATTTCATTAGACCATTAAAGCACGCGGACTTCTACATATAATCAACACCTCACCCCACCAGGATTTGAACCCACGATCTTATAATTGTGACCGGGGAACGCTACCTCTGGGCAACCAGGACAATAATAAAAGCAGTCCTAGACTCTGCTATATTTCACACAAAGCCTGTTCAATGAGCTTATGGCGCCGTGAACCTCTAATGGGGACCACCCATGCCGCTTAGGGTGATCAGAGTAATTTTTACCAAATGCGGCTTCGAAACACGAGGATCCTATATATTTCATTAGCCCAATAAAGCACGCTGGACTTCTTCATATAATCAACACTCACCCTACCAGGATTCAACCCACGATCTTCTAATTGTGACCGGGGAACGCTACCTCTGGGCCACCAGGACACTAAAAGCAGTCCTAGACTCTGCTATATTTCACACAAAGCCTGTTCAACGAGCTTTTGGCGCCGTGAACCTCTAATGCGGACCACCCGTGCCGCTTAGGCAATCAGAGCAACGTTTTTCCAAATGCGGCTTCGAAAAACGAGGATCCATATATATTTCATTAGCCCAATAAAGCCCGCGGACTTCTACATATAATCAACACCTCACCCCACCAGGATTTGAACCCACGGTCTTATAATTGTGACCGGGGGACGCTACCTCTGGGCCACCAGGACACTAAAAGCATTCCTAGACTCTGCTATATTTCACACAAAGCCTGTTCAACGAGCTTATGGCGCCGTGAACCTCTAATGGGGACCAAACGTGCCGCTTAGGTGATGAGAGCAACGTTTTACCAAATGCTGCTTCGAAACCCGAGGATCCATATATTTTTCATTAGCCCAATAAAGCACGCGGACTTCTACATATAATCAACATCTCACCTCGCCAGGATTTTGACCCACGATCTTATAATTGTGAACGGGGAATGCTACCTCTGGGCCACCAGGACAATAAAAGCAGTCCTAGACTCTGCTATATTTCACACAAAGCCTGTTCAACGAGCTTGTGGCGCCCAGAACCTCTAATGGGGACCACCCGTGCCGCTTAGGTGATCAGAATAAACTTTTTACCAAATGCGGCTTCGAAACACGAGGATCCATATATATTTCATTAGCCCAATAAAGCACGCTGACTTCTACATATAATCAACACCTCACCCCACCAGGATTTGAACCCACGATCTTCTAACTGTGACGGGCGAATGCTACCTCTGGGCCACCAGGACAATAAAAGCAGTCCTAGATTCTGCTATATTTCACACAAAGCCTGTTCAACGAGCTTATGGCGCCGTGAACCTTTAATGGGGACCACCAGTGCCGCTTAGATGATCAGAGCAACGTTTTACCAAAAGCGGCTTCGAAACCCGAGGATCCATATATTTTTCATTAGCCCAATAAAGCACGCGGACTTCTACATATAATCAACATCTCACCCCACCAGGATTTGAACCCACGATCTTATAATTCTGACCGGGGAATGCTACCTCTGGGCCACCAGGACAATAAAAGCAGTCCAAGACTCTGCTATATTTCACACAAAGCCTGTTCAACGAGCTTATGGCGCCGTGAACCTCTAATGGGGACCACCCGTGCAGCTTAGGTGATCAGAGCAACGTTTTACCAAATGCGGCTTCGAAACACGAGGATCCATATATATTTCATTAGCCCAATAAAGCACGCGGACTTCTTCATATAATCAACACCTCACCCCACCAGGATTCGAACCCACAATCTTCTAATTGTGACTGGGGAACGCTACTTCTGGCCCACCAGGACACTAAAAGCATTCCTAGACTCTGCTATATTTCACACAAAGCCTGTTCAACGAGCTTATGGCGCCGTGAACCTCTAATGGGGACCCCCCGTGCCGCTTACGTGATCAGAGCAACGTTTTCCCAAATGTGGCTTCGAAACCCGAGGATCCATATATATTTCATTAGGCCATTAAAGCACGCGGACTTCTACATATAATCAACACCTCATCCCACCAGGATTTGAACCCACGGTCTTATAATTGTGACCGGGGGACGCTACCTCTGGGCCACCAGAAAACTAAAAGCATTCCTAGACTCTGCTATATTTCACACAAAGCCTGTTCAACGAGCTTATGGCGCCGTGAACCTCCAATGGGGACCACCCGTGTCGCTTAGGTGATCAGAGCAACGTTTTACCAAATGCGGCTTCGAAACCCGATGATCCATATATTTTTCATTAGCCCAATAAAGCACGCGGACTTCTACATATAATCAACACCTCACCCCACCAGGATTTGAACCCACGATCTTATAATTGTGAAGGGGGAATGCTACCTCTGGGCCACCAGGACAAAAATAAGCAGTCCTAGACTCTGCTATATTTCACACAAAGCCTGTTCAACGAGCTTATGGCGCCGTGAACCTCTAATGGGACCACCCGTGCCGCTTAGGTGATCAGAGCAACATTTTACCAAATGCGGCTTCGAAACACGAGGATCCATATATATTTCATTAGACCATTAAAGCACGCGGACTTCTACATATAATCAACACCTCACCCGACCAGGATTTGAACCCACAATCTTATAATTGTGACAGGGGACCCCTTTACCTCTGGGCCACCAGGACAATAAAAAGCAGTCCTAGACTCTGCTATATTTCACACAAGCCTGTTCAGCGAGCATGGCACCGTGAACCTCTAATAGGGACCACCGTGCCGCTTAGGTGATCAGACCAACATTTTACCAAATGCGGCTTCGAAACCCGAGGATCCATATATATTTCATTAGACCATTAAAACGCGGACTTCTACATATAATCAACACCTCACCCCACCAGGATTTGAACCCACGATCTTATAATTGTGACAGGGGACGCTACTCTGGGCCACCAGGACAATAAAGCAGTCCTAGACTCTGCTATATTTCACACAAAGCCTGTTCAATGAGCTTATGGCGCCGTGAACCTCTAATGGGGACCACCCATGCCGCTTAGTGATCAGTAACGTTTTACCAAATGCGGCTCCAAACACGAGGATCCCTATATATTTCATTAGCCCAATAAAGCATGCGGACTTCTTCATATAATCAACACCTCACCCCACCAGGATTCGAACCCACGATCTTCTAATTGTGACCGGGGAACGTTACCTCTGGGCCACCAGGACACTAAAAGCAGTCCTAGACTCTGCTATATTTCACACAAAGCCTGTTCAACGAGCTTTTGGCGCCGTGAACCTCTAATGGGGACCACCCGTGCCGCTTAGGCAATCAGAGCAACGTTTTTCCAAATGCGGCTTCGAAAAACGAGGATCCATATATATTTCATTAGCCCAATAAAGCACGCGGACTTCTACATATAATCAACACCTCACCCCACCAGGATTTGAACCCACGGTCTTATAATTGTGACCGGGGGACGCTACCTCTGGGCCACCAGGACACTAAAAGCATTCCTAGACTCTGCTACATTTCACACAAAGCCTGTTCAACGAGCTTATGGCGCCGTGAACCTCTAATGGGGACCAAATGTGCCGCTTAGGTGATCAGAGCAACGTTTTACCAAATGCGGTTCGAAACCCGAGGATCCATATATTTTTCATTAGCCCAATAAAGCACGCGGACATCTACATATAATCAACATCTCACCTCGCCAGGATTTTGACACACGATCTTATAATTGTGACCGGGGAATGCTACCTCTGGGCCACCAGGACAATAAAAGCAGTCCTAGACTCTGCTATATTTCACACAAAGCCTGTTCAACGAGCTTGTGGCGCCCAGAACCTCTAATGGGGACCACCCGTGCCGCTTAGGTGATCAGAACAACGTTTTACCAAATGCGGCTTCGAAACACGAGGATCCATATATATTTCATTAGCCCAATAAAGCACGCGGACTTCTACATATAATCAACACCTCACCCCACCAGGATTTGAACCCACGATCTTCTAACTGTGACGGGCGAATGCTACCTCTGGGCCACCAGGACAATAAAAGCAGTCCTAGATTCTGCTATATTTCTCACAAAGCCTGTTCAACGAGATTATGGCGCCGTGAACCTCTAATGGGGACCACCCGTGCCGCTTAGGTGATCAGAGCAACGTTTTACCAAATGCGGCTTCGAATCACGAGGATCCATATATATTTCATTAGCCCAATAAAGCACGCGGACTTCTATATATAATCAACACCTCACCCCACCAGAATTTGAACCCACAATCTTATAATTGTGACCGGGGGACGCTACCTCTGGGCCACCAGGACAATAAAAGCAGTCCTAGACTCTGCTATATTTCACACAAAGCCTGTTCAACGAGCTTATGGCGCCGTGAACCTCTAATGGGGACCCCCCGTGCCGCTTAGGTGATCAGAGCAATGTTTTATCAAATGTGGCTTCGAAACAAGAGGATCCATATATATTTCATTAGACCATTAAAGCACGCGGACTTCTACATATAATCAACACCTCACCCCACCAGGATTTGAACCCACAATCTTATAATTGTGACTGGGGGACTCTACCTCTGGGCCACCAGGACAATAAAAGCAGTCCTAGACTCTACTATATTTAACACAAAGCCTGTTCAACGAGCTTACGGCGCTGTGAACCACTATAGGGGACCACCCGTGCCGCTTAGGTGATCAGAGCAACGTTTTACCAAATCCGGTTTCGAAACACGAGGATCCATATATATTTCATTAGCCCAATAAAGCACGCGGACTTTTACATATAATCAACACCTCACCCTACCAGGATTTGAACCCACGATCTTATAATTCTGACTGGGAAACGCTACCTCTGGGCCACTAGGACAATAAAAGCAGTCCTAGACTCTACTATATTTCACACAAAGTCTGTTCACCGACCTTATGGCGCCATGAACCTCTAATGGGGACCACCCGTGCCGCTTAGGTGATCAGGGCAACGTTTTACCAAATCTGGTTTCGAAACACGAGGATCCATATATATTTCATTAGCCCAATAAAGCACGCGGATTTCTACATTTAATCAACACCTCACCCCACCAGGACTTGAACCCACGATCTTATAATTGTGACCGGGGAATGCTACCTCTGGGCCACCAGGACAATAAAAGCAGTCCTAGACTCGGCTATATTTCACACAAAGCCTGTTCAACGAGTTTATCGCGCTGTGAACCACTATAGGGGACCACCCGTGCCGCTTAGGTGATCAGAGCAACGTTTTACCAAATGCGGCTTCGAAACACGAGGATCCATATATATTTCATTAACCCAATAAAGCAGGCGGACTTCTACATATAATCAACACCTCACCCCACCAGGATTTGAACCCACAATCTTATAATTGTGACCGGGGGACTCTACCTCTGGGCCACCAGGACAATAAAAGCAGTCCTAGACTCTGCTATATTTCACACAAAGCCTGTTCAACGAGCTTATGGCGCCGTGAACCTCTAATGGGGACCACCCATGCTGTTTAGGTGATCAGACCAACATTTTACCAAATGCGGCTTCGAAACAAGGAGGATCCATATATATTTCATTAGCCCAATAAAGCACGCTTACTTCTACATATAATTAACACCTCACCCCACCAGGATTTGAACCCACGATCTTATAATTGTGACCGGGGAATGCTACCTCTGGGCCACTAGGACAATAAAAGCAGTGCTAGACTCTACTATATTTCACACAAAGCCTGTTCAACGAGCTTACGGCGCTGTGAACCACTATAGGGGGCCACCCGTGCCGCTTAGGTGATCAGAGCAACGTTTAACCAAATGCGGCTTCGAAACCCGAGGATCCATATATATTTCATTAGTCCAATAAAGCACGCAGACTTCTACATATAATCAAAGCCTCACCCCACCAGGATTTGAAGCCACGATCTTATAATTGTGACCGGGGAACGCTACCTCTGGGCCACCAGGACAATAAAAGCAGTCCTAGACTCTACTATATTTCACACAAAGCCTGTTCAACGACCTTATGGCGCCGTGAATCTCTAATGGGGACCACCCTTGCCCCTTAGGTGATCAGAGCAACGTTTTACCAAATCCGGTTTCGAAACACGAGGATCTATATATATTTCATTAGCCCAATAAAGCACGCGTGGACTTCTAAGCATATAATCAACACCACCCCACCAGGATTTGAACCTAATGATCTTATATAATTGTGACCGGGGAACGCTACCTCTGGGCCACCAGGACAATAAAAGCATTCCTCACTCTGCTTTATTTCACACAAAGCATGTCTTAACGAGCTTATGGCGCCGTGAACCTCTAATGGGGACCCACCAGGCCGCTTTTAGGTGATCAGAGCAACGTTTAACCAAATGCGGCTTCGAAACCTGAGGATCCATATATATTTTCATTAGTCCAATAAAGCACGCAGACTTCTACATATAATCAACACTACCCCACCAGGATTTGAACCCACGATCTTATAATTGTGACCGGGGAATGATACCTCTGGGCCACCAGGACAATAAAAGCAGTCCTAGACTCTGCTATATTGCACACAAAGCCTGTTCAACGAGCTTATGGCGCCGTGAACCTCTAATGGGGACCACCCGTGCTGCTTAGGTGATGAGACCAACATTTTACCAAATGCTGCTTCGAAACAAGAAGGATCCATATATATTTCATTAGCCTAATAAAGCACACGGACTTCTACATTTAATCAACACCTCACCCCACCAGGATTTGAACCCACGATCTTATAATTGTGACCGGGGAACACTACCTCTGGGCCACCAGGACAATAAAAGCATTCCTAGACTCTGCTTTATTTCACACAAAGCATGTTCAACGAGCTTATGGCGCCGTGAACCTCTAATGGGGACCACCCGTGCCGCTTAGGTGATCAGAGCAACGTTTAACCAAATGCGGCTTCGAAACCTGAGGATCCATATATATTTCATTAGTCCAATAAAGCACGCAGACTTCTACATATAATCAACACCTCACCCCACCAGGATTTGAACCCACGATCTTATAATTGTGACTGGGAATGATACCCTCTGGGCCACTAGGACAATAAAAGCAGTCCTAGACTGCTATATTTCACACAAAGCCTGTCTAACGAGCTTATATGCCGTGAACCTCTAATGGGGACCACGAAAATTCTCTTTAGGTGATCAGACCACCATTTTACCAAATGCGCTTCGAAACAAGCAAGAAGATTCATATATAAATTTCATTATCCCAATAAAGCACGCGGACTTCTTACATTTAATCAACACCTTCACCCCACCAGGATTTGAACCCACGATCTTATAATTGTGACCGGCGAACGCTACCTCTGGGCCACCAGGACAATAAAAGCAGTCCTAGACTCTGCTATATTTCACACAAAGCCTGTTCAACGACCTTATGGCGCCATGAACCTCTAATGGGGACCACCCGTGCGGCTTAGGTGATCAGAGCAACGTTTTACCAAATCCGGTTTCGAAACCCGAGGATCCATGTATATTTCATTAGCCCAAAAAAGCACGCGGACTTCTACATTTAATCAACACCTCACGCCACCAGGATTTGAACAGACGATCTTAAATTGTGACCGGGGAATGCTACCTCTGGGCCACCAGGACAATAAAAGCAGTCCTAGACTCTGCTATATTTCACACAAAGCCTGTTCAACGAGCTAATGGCGCCGTGAACCTCTAATGGGGACCACGAGTGCCGCTTAGGTGATCAGACCAACATTTTACCAAATGCGGCTTCGAAACAAGAAGGATCCATATATATTTCATTATCCCAATAAAGCACGCGGACTTCTACATTTAATCAACACCTCACCCCACCAGGATTTGAACCCACGATCTTATAATTGTGTCCGGGGAACGCTACCTCTGGGCCCCCAGGACAATAAAAGCAGTCCTAGACTCTGCTATATTTCACACAAAGCCTGTTCAACGAGCTTATGGCGCTGTGAACCTCTAATGGGGACCACCCGTGCCACTTAGGTGATCAAAGCAACGTTTTACCGAATGCGGCTTCGAAACACGAGGATCCATATATATTTCATTAGCCCAATATAGCACGCGGACTTCTACATATAATCAACACCTCACCCCACCAGGATTTCAACCCACGATCTTATAATTGTGACCAGGGGACGCTACCTCTGGGCCACCAGGACAATAAAAGCATTCCTAGACTCTGCTATATTTCACACAAAGCCTGTTCAACTTGCTTATGGCACCGTGAACCTCTAATGGGGACCACCCGTGCCACTTAGGTGATCAGAGCAACGTTTTACCAAATCCGGCTTCGAAACAAGGACGATCCATAAATATTTCATTAGCCCAATAAATCACTCGGACTTCTACATATAATCAACACCTCACCCTACCAGGATTCAAACCCACGATCTTATAATTGTGACCGGGGTATGCTACCTCTGGGCCACCAGGACAATTAAAGCAGTCCTAGACTCTACTATATTTCACACAAAGCCTGTTCAACGAGCTTATGGCGCCGTGAACCTCTAATGGGGACCACCCATGCCGCTTAGGTGATCAGAGCAACGTTTTACTTAATGCGGCTTCGAAACACGAGGATCCATATATATTTCATTAGCCCAATAAAGCACGCTGACTTCTTCATATAATCAACACCTCACCCCACCAGGATTCGAACCCACGATCTTCTAATTGTGACCGGGGAACGCTACCTCTGGCCCACCAGGACACTAAAAGCATTCCTAGACTCTGCTATATTTCACACAAAGCATGTTCAACGAGCTTATGGCGCCGTGAACCTCTAATGGGGACCACCCGTGCTGCTTAGGTGATCAGAGCAACGTTTTGCCAAATGCGGCTTCGAAACCCGAGGATCCATATAATTTTCATTAGCCCAATAAAGCACGCAGACTTCTACATATAATCAACACCTCACCCCACCAGGATTTGAACCCACGATCTTATAATTGTGGCCGGGGAATGCTACCTCTGGGACACCAGGACAATAAAAGTAGTCCTAGACTCTGCTATATTTCACACAAAGCCTGTTCAACGAGCTTATGGCGCCGTGATCCTCTAATGGGGACCACCCTGTGTCAGCTAGGTGATCAGAGCAATGTTTTACCAAATCCGTTTCCGAAACACGAGGATCCATATATATTTCATTAGCCCAATAGAGCAATGGACTTCTTTACATATAATCACCACCTCCACCCTACCAGGATTTTGAAACTCAATGATCTTATAATTGTGACCGGGGAAACGCTACCTCTGGGCCACTAGGACAATAAAAGCAGTCCTAGACTCTGCTATATTTCTCACACAAAGCCTGTTCAACGAGCTTTATGGCGCCGTAACCCTAATGGGGACCACCAAAGTACTTAGGTGATCAGGAGCAACGTTTTACCGAATGCGGCTTCGAAACACCAGGATCCATATATATTTCATTAGCCCAATATAGCAGGTATGGACTTCTACATATAATCACACCTCACCCCACCAGATTTGAACCCACGATCTTATAATTGTGATTCTGGGACGCTACCTCTGGGCCACCAGGACAATAAATGCAGTCCTATACTCTGCTATTTTTCACACAAAGCCTATTCAACGACCTTATGGCGCTATGAACCTCTAATGGGGACCACCCGTGCCGCTTAGGTGATCAGAGCAACGTTTTACCAAATGCGGCTTCGAAACACGAGGATCCATATATATTTCATTAGCCCAATAAAGCACGCGGACTTCTACATATAATCAACACCTAAACTCACCAGGATTCAAACTCACGATCTTATAATTGTGACTGGGGTATGCTATTTCTGGGCCACCAGGACAATAAAAGCAGTCCTAGACTCTACTATATTTCACACAAAGCCTGTTCAACGACCTTATGGCGCCATGAACCTCTAATGGGGACCACCCGTGCCGCTTAGGTGATCAGAGCAACGTTTTACCAAATCCGGCTTGGAAACACGAGGATCCATATATATTTCATTAGCCCAATAAAGTACGCGGACTTCTACATATAACCAACACCTCACCCCACCAGGATTTCTGAACCTAATGATCTTATAATTGTGACTGGGAACGCTACCTCTGGGCCACTAGGACAATAAAAGCAGTCCTAGACTCTGCTATATTTCACACAAAGCTCAGTTCAACGAGCTATACTGTGAACTCTAATGGGGACTACAATTCATGCTAAGCTTAGGTGATAAGACCAACATTTTACCAAATGCGGCTTCGAAACAAGAAGGATCCAAATATATTTCATTAGCCCAATAAAGCACGCGGACTTCTACATATAATCAACACCTCACCCCAGCAGGATTTGAACCTACGATCTTATAATTGTGACCGGGGAATGCTACCTCTGGGCCACTAGGACAATAAAAGCTGTCCTAGACTCTGCTATATTTCACACAAAGCCTGTTCAACGAGCTTATGGCGCCGTGAACTTCTAATGGGGACCCCCCGTGCCGCTTAGGTGATCAGAGCAACGTTTTACCAAATGTGGCTTCGAAACCCGAGGATCCATATATATTTCATTAGACCATTAAAGCACGCGGACTTCAACATATAATCAACACCTCACCCCAACAGGATTTGAACCCACGATCTTATAATTGTCACCGGGGAACGCTACCTCTGGGCCACCAGGACAATAAAAGCAGTCCTAGACTCTGCTATATTTCATACAAAGCCTGTTCAACGAGCTTATGGCGCCGTGGGACCACTATAGGGGACCACCCGTGCCGCTTAGGTGGAGAGAGCAACGTTTTACCAAATTTGGCTTGGGAACTCGAGGATCCATATATATTTCATTAACCCAATAAAGCACGCGGACTTCTACATATAATCGACACCTCACCCCACCAGGATTCGAACCCACGATCTTATAATTGTGACTGGGGAACGCTACCTCTGAGCCACCAGGACACTATAAGCAATCCTAGACTCTGTTATATTTCACACAAAGCCTGTTCAACGAGCTTATGGCGCCGTGGGACCACTATAAGGGACCACCCGTGCCGCTTCGGTGGAGAGAGCAACGTTTTACCAAATCTGGCTTGGAAACTCGAGGATCCATATATATTTCATTAGCCCATTAAAGCACTCGGACTTCTACATATAATCAACACCTCACCCCACCAGGATTTGAACCCACGATCTTATAATTGTGACCGGGGAATGGTACCTCTGGGCCACTACGACAATAAAAGCAGTCCTAGACTCTGCTATATTTCACACAAAGCCTGTTCAACGAG
>NW_024729658.1:0-34902 GCF_018991925.1 Homarus americanus | reverse complement strand
ACAATCCCAGATACCCCTGTGACACTCTGGTGCACACCTCTGACACTCCCAGGCACACCTCCTGACACCCCAGGTACAATCTGATATCTCTGGTGCACACCCAATGATAAGTCTCTGAGGCACACCTCTTGACACTTGTACATCTCTGACACTTTGCACACCTCTGACACCCCAGGCACACCTCTGACACTCCCAGGCACACCTCTAACACCCCAGGCACAATTCCTGACACTCCCAGGTACACCTCTTAACACCCCAAGCAATTCTTGTCACTCCCCTGATACACTCCCCAACACTCCCAGGCACTGCTGACACTCCCCAGGCACACCGCCGGACACTGCCAGTTACACCTCAGACACTGCCACAGGTGCCACCTGTCACCGCCAGGCACACCCCAGACACCCCAGGCACAATCTCAGGACACCTGCTGCGCACCTCCCTGACACCCCATGCACCTCCACACCCCAGACACACGCCTGACACCTAAGGCACCTCACACACTCCCAGGCACCGCCGACACCCCAGGCACACCTCTAACACTCCCAAGCACACCTTGGACACCCCAGGCACACCTCCCACACTCCAAGGCACACCGCCGACACGCCCAGGTACACACTTCAAACACCCCAGGCACACCTCCGACACCCCTGCGGCACACCGCCGTCGCCCCAGGTACACCTCTGACACTCCCCATGTACACCTTGACACTCCCAGGTACCCACTGACACATTCCCTGGTACACCCCTGACACTCCCCAAGGCACACCGCTGGACACTGCCAGGTAAACCTCCACACCCCAGGCACACCTGGGACACCCAGGCACACTCACACCCCAGGCACACCTCTGACACTCCCAGGCACATCCCCTGACACCAACAGGCACACCTCTGACACCTGCTGCACACCCCTGACATCCCCAGGCACACCTCTGACACTTGGGGCACTCCACTGACATTCCTGGTACACCTCTGACACTCCCAGGTACACGTCCGAACTCCCCACACACACCCTCTGACACTCCCCAAGTACATCTCTGACACTCCCCAGGCACACCTCTGACACCCCTTCACAGGTAAGTACACCTCTGACAATCCCAGGCACCCCAGACACCCCAGGCACACATCCGACACTCCCAGGCACACCACCTCTGACACCTCCAGGCACACCTCTGACACCCCAGGCACACCTCTGACACGCAGCCCAGGCACTCCCTCTGTCACCCCTGACACACCTCCCCACACCGCCAGGCACACCCCAGACACCGCCAGGCACACCCCCAGACACCCCAGGCACACCCAGACACCCCAGGCACACCTGACACTCCCCAGGCACACCTCTGACACCCAGGAACACTCTGACACCTCTGGCACTCCACTGACACTCCTGGCACACCCTGACACCACAGGAACACTCTGACACTCACAGGTACAATTCTGGGTCACCCAGGTCCACTTCCTCACACTCCCAGGCACACCCTGACACCCCAGGTACCCCCTGATACACCCCAACACCCCAGGCACACCGCCGACACTCCCAGGCACACCGCTGACACGCCAGGTTCACCCCCAGACACTGCCACAGGCACACCCCAGACACACCCAGGCACACTCCCCCAACCTCCCAGGTACACCTCTGACACTCCCCAAGCACACCTCCGAAACCCCTGCACACTCTTACACCCCACACCTCCTGACACCCCAGGTGCACCCCCACACCCCTGCACACCCCCACACCCCAGGCACACCTCCGACACCCCAGGCACACCTGACACTCTGGTGGCACACCTCTGACACCTGCTGCACACCCTGACACTTGGTGGTATTCCCTTGACACCCCAGGCACTCCACTGACATTCCCTAAGGCCAATTCTCTGACACTCCACAGTACACCGCTGACACCAGGCACATCTCTGACACTCCCAGGCACACCTCTGACACCCCAGGCACACCTCTGACACTCCCAGGCACACCGGCTAACACCCCAGGCACACCCCCTGACACTCCCAGGCACACCTCTCAACACTCCTAGGTACCTTGTCCTTCCCTGATACACTCTAACACTCCCCAGGTGCACCGCTGACACCCCAGGTACACCGCCGACACTGCCAGTTACACCTCAGTCACTGCCAGGCACACCCCAGTCACCGCTGCACACCCCCAGACACCCCAGGCACACCCCAGGACACTCCAAGGCACCTCTGACCCCAAGTGCACCTCTGACACCCTAGACACACGTCTGACACTCCCCAGGCACACCTCACACACACCCCAGGCACACCGCTGACACTCCCCAGGCACACCCCACACTCCCTGGCACACCCTCTGACACTCCCCAGGCACACCTCCGACACTCCAAGGCACACCGCCGACACGCCCAGGTTCACTTCCAAACACCCAGGCACACCCTCCGACACTCCCCAGGCACACCGCCGTCACTCCTGCACACCTCTGACACTCCCCATGTACACCTTGACACTCCCCAGGTACTCCACTGACATTCCCTGGCACACCTCTGACACCCCAGGCACACCGCCTGACACTGCCAGGCAAACCTCCCACACCTACAGGCACACCTCCCACACCCAGGTACACCCTCACACCCCCTGCACACCTCTGACACCCCAGGCACACCTCTGACACCAACAGGCACACCTCTGACACTCAAGGTACACCTCTGACACCAGACACCTCTGACACTCCCAGCACTCCACTGACATTCCCTGGCACACCTCTGACACTCCCAGGCACACGCCCGACACTCCCACATACACACCTCCTGACACTCCCAGGCACATCTCTGGACACTCCCCAGGCACACCTCTGACACTGCCAGGCACACCTGACAATCCCAGGCACCCTGTGACACTCTGGCAACACATCTGACACTCCCAGGCACACCTCCTGACACCCCAGGCACACCTCTGACACTCCCAGGCACACCTGGTGACACGCCCAGGCACCTCCGTCACCCCCGATTACACCCCCACACCAGGCACACCCCACACCGCCAGGCAACCCAGACACCCCAGGCACACCCTCAGACACCCAGGCACACCTCCTGACACCCAGGCACACCTCTGACACCCCAGGCACACCTCTCACACCCCCTGGCACTCCACTGACACTTCCCTGGTACACCCCTGAACCACAGGCACACACCCCACACAGGCACACCCCAGCCACCCCAGGGTCCACTTCTCACACTCCTAGGCACACCCCTGACACCCCAGGCACCCTCTGTCACTCCCTGATACACCCCACACTCCCAGGCACACCGCTGACACCCCAGGCACACCGCTGACACCGCCAGGCACACCCCAGACACCGCCAAGCACACCCCACAGACACACCCCAGGCACACCCTCTTAACCTCCCAGGCACACGTACACCCCTGACACCCAGTTACCTCTGACACTCCCCTGGCACACCCCTCACACTCCCAGGTACACTTGACACTCCCAGGTACACCTCTGACACTCCCAGGTACACCCCTGACACTCCCAGGTACACCTCTGACACTCCCAGGCACACCTCTGACACTCCCCAGGCACCCCCTGACACTCCCAGGCACCCACTGACACCCCAGGTACACCTCTGACACCCCAGGTACTCCACTGACACCCCTGGTACACCTCTGACACTCCCTGCACACCCCTGACACTCCCAGGTACACCCTGACTCCGCAGCCAACCCTGACACTCCCAGGTACACCTCCGACACCCCAGGTTCACTCCCGACACTCCCAGGCCACCTCTCCGACACCCAGGTACACCTCCGACACTCCCAGGTACACCTCCGACACCCCAGGTACACCTCTCACCCCAGGTACACCCTGATACTCCCCAGGTACACCCACTGACACTCCCAGGTACTCCACTGACATTCCCTGGGCCACCCTGACGCTCCCAGGCACACCTCCGACACTCCCCAGGTACACCTCCGACACTCCCAGGCACACCTCCGACACTCCCCAGGCACACCCGACACCCCGGCACACCTGACACCCCAGGTACACCTCTGACACTGCCAGGTACACCTCTGACACTGCCAGGTACACTCCCTGACACTTCCTGTACATCTCCACACTCCCCAGGTACACCCCTGGCACTCGTGCACATCCGACAATCCCCAGGTACACCTTGACACCCCAGGTACCCACTGACACTCCCAGGATCACCTCTGACACTCCCAGGTACACCTCTGACACCCCCAGGTACACCTCTGACACTCCCAGGTACACCCTGACACTCCAGGCACACCTCTGACACCACCAGGTACACCTCTGACACTCCCAGGTACACCTCTGATACTCCCAGGTACACCTCTGATACTCCCAGTTACACCTCTGATACTCCCAGTTACGCCTCCGACACTCCCAGTTACACCCTGACACTCCCAGTTACACCCCTGACACTCCCAGTTACACCCCTGACACTCCCAGTTACACCCCTGACACTCCCAGTTACACCCCTGACACTCCCAGTTACACCCCTGACACTCCCAGGCACCCCTGACACTCCCAGGTACCCCTGACACTCCCAGGCACACCTCTGAAACCCCAGGAACACCTCCGATACTCCCAGGTACACCTCTGACACTCCCAGGTACCTCTGACACTCTGGTTCACCTTCCCACCCCCAGGCACACCCTCTGACACTCCCTGCACACCACTGACACCTCCCAGGCACACCTCTGACACTCCCCAGGTACTCCACTGACACCCTGGTAAACCCCTGACACTCCCTGGTACACCCCACACTCGGCACACCTGACACTCCTAGGCACACCTGACACCCCATGTACACCTCATACACCCCCTGCACACCTCTGACACCCCAGGTACTCCACTGACACCCTGGCACACCTCTGACACTCCCAGGCACACTCTGACTCTCGCAGGCACACTCTGACTCGCAGGCACACCTCCGACACTCCCCAGGTTCACCTCCGACACCCCAGGTACACCTCCACACTCCCAGGTACACCTCTGACACCCCAGGTACACCTCGACACCCCAGGCACACCTGACACTCCAGGTACACCTGACACTCCCAGGTACACCTCCGACACTCCCAGGCACACCTGACACTCACAGGCACCCTCTGACACTCCCAGGTACACCACTGACACCCCAGGCACACCTCCGACACTCCCAGGTACACCTCCGACACCCCAGGTACACCTGACACTCCCAGGCACACCTCCGACACCCCCAGGTACACCTCCTGACACCCCCAGGTACACCTCCGACACTGCCAGGTACACCTCCTGACACCCCTGGCACACCCAGACATTCCCAGGTACACCTGACACTCCCAGGCACACCTCTGGCACCCCAGGTACACCTCCGATATTCCCAGGCACACATCCGATACTCCCAGGTGCCACCTTGACACTCCCAGGTACCCACTGACACCCCAGGTGCACCTCTGACACTCCCAGGCACACCTCTGACACTCCCAGGTACACCTCTGACACCCCAGGTACACCTCTGACACTCCCAGGCACACCTCTGACACTCCCAGGTACACCTCTGATACTCCCAGTTACACCTCTGATACTCCCAGTTACGCCTCCGACACCCCAGTTACACTCCTGACACCCCAGTTACACCCTGACACTCCCAGTTACACCCTGACACTCCCAGTTACACCCCTGACACTCCCAGTCACACCCTGACACTCCCAGGTGCACCCCTGACACTCCCAGGCACACCCTGACACTCCCCAGGTACACCCGACACCCCAGGAACACCTCCGATACTCCTAGGTACACCTCTGACACTCCCAGGTACCCTCTGACACTGGTTCACCCTCTGCCACCCCAGGTACACCTCTGACACCCCTGGTACACCTCTGACACCCCCCAGGCACACCCCTGACACCCCAGGTACACCTCAGACACTCCCAAGCACACCTGACACCCCAGGCACACCCACACACCCCAGGCACACCTCTGACACCCCAGGCACACCACTGACACCCTAGGCACACCTCTGACACCCCAGGTACACCTCTGACACTCCAAGGCACACCGCTGACACTCCCAGGTGCCAACTCTTGACAATCCCAGGTACACCTCAGACACCCCAGGCACACCTCCGATAACTCCCAGGCACACCTCCGATACTTCCAGGTACACCCTGACACTCCCAGGTACTCCTCTGACACTCCCTGGTTCACCTCTGACACTTCCAGGCACACCTCTGACATTCCTCGTACACTCTGAGACTCCCCAGGTACACCTTTAACACTCCCAGGTACACCTGACACTCCCAGGTACACCTCTGACACTCAGAACACCTCTGACACTCCTAGAACAACTCCTGACACCCCAGGTACAGCCTGACACCCCAGGCACAGCCTGACACTCCCAGGCACACCCTTGACACTCCCAGGCACACCTCTGACACTCAGGCACACCTCTGATACTCCCATATTCCTCTGGCACCCCAGGTACACCCCTGACACTCCAGGTACAACTCTGACAATCCCAGGCACACCTCAGACACCCCAGGCACACCCCAGACACCCCAGGCACACCCCAGACACTCCCAGGCACACCCCAGACACTCCCAGGCACACCTCAGACACTCCCAGGTGCACCTCTGACGTTCCCAGGCACACCTCTGACACTCCCAGGCACACCCTGATACTCCCAAGTACACCTCCGATACTCCCAGGTACACCTCTGACACTCCCAGGCACTCTCTGATACTCCCAGGTATTCCTCTGACACTCAGGTACACCTCTGACACCCATGCACACCTGAGACACTCCATGCACACCCAGACACCTGCACACCAGACACCCTGCACACCCCACACCCCAGGCACACCCCTGAGACACCCCAGGCACACCCCAGACACCCCAGGCACACCCAGACACCCCAGGCACACCCCAGACACCCCGGCACACCCCAGACACTCCCCAGGCACACCTCAGACACCCCAGGCACACCTCAGACTACACCCCTGGTACACGACACTCCAGGTACACCTCCGACACCCCAGGTACACCTCTGACACCCAGTCACACCTGACACCCAGGCACACCTCTGATACTCCCAGGTACACCTCAGATACTCCCAGTTACACCTGACACTCCCCAGTTACACCTCTGACACTCCACTTACGCCCTGACACTCCAGGTACACCCTGACACTCCCAGGTGCACCCCTGACACTCCCCAGGTACACTCTGACACACTTGGTTCCACCTCTGAAACTCCAGGTACCTCTGATACTCCCAGGTACACTGACACTCCCAGGTACACCCTCTGACACTCCCAGGTACACCTCTGACACTCCCCTGGTTCACCTCTGACACCCCAGGTACATCTCACACTCCCTGGTACACCCCTGACACTCCCAGGCACACCTCTGACACCCCCAGGCACACCTCTGACACCCCAGGTACACCTGACACCCCAGGTACCACACCTCGGCACACTCCTGACACTCCCCAGGTACACCTCTGACACCCAGGTCCACTCCCACACCCCAGGCACACCTGACACCTGCTGCACACTCTGACACTCCCAGGCACACCTCCTGACACCCAGGTACACCTCTGAAACTCCCAGGCATTCCTCTGACACCAGGTACACTCTGACACTCCAAGCACACCCTTGACACCCCAGGCACACCCTCAGACACTCCGAAGTATCCTCTGACACCTCAGGTACACCACTGACACTCCCAGGTACAACTCAGACACCAGGCACACCTCAGACACTCCCAGGTACACCTCACACACCCCGGCACACCTCTAACACCCCAGGCCACCGACACTCCCCAGGTACACCTCTGACACTCCCAGGTACACCTCTGACACCTGCACTGACACTCTGGTACCTCTGACACCCCAGGCATACCTCTGATACCCCATTCTCTGGCACTTCCAGGTACAACTCTGACACTCCCAGGTACACCTCAGACACTCCCAGGTACACCTCAGACCTCCCAGGTACACCTCAGACACTCCCAGGTGCACCTCTGACACTTCCCAGGTACACCTCCTAACACTCCCAGGTACACCTCTGACAATCCCAGGTACACCTCCGATACTCCCAGGTACACCTCCGATACTCCCAGGTACACCTCTGACACTCCCAAGTACTCCTCTGACCTCCTGGTACACCTGATACTCCCAGGTACCTATGACACTCCCAGGTACACCTCTGGCACTCCCAGATACACCTCTGACATTCCCAGGTACACCTCTGACACTCCCAGGTACTCCTCTGACACTCCAGGGTACACCTCGGACACTCCCAGGTACACCTCTGACGCTCCCAGGTACACCGGTGACTCTCCCAGGTACTCCTCTGACACTCCCTGGTAACACCTGACACTCCCAGGTACACCACTGACACTCCCAGGTACGCCTCTGGCACTCCCAGTTACACCTCTGACACTCCCAGATACAACTTTGACAATCCCAGGTACACCTCAGACACTCCCAGGGACACATCTGACACTCCCAGGTACTCCTCTGACACTCCCTGGTTCACCTCTGACACTCCCAGGTACACCTCAGATACTCCCACCTCCTGAAACTCCCAGGTACACCTCTGATACTCCCAGGTATACCTCTGACACTCCCAGGTACACCTCCGATACTCCCAGGTACACCTCTGACACTCCCAGTTACTCCTCTGACACACCCTGGTTCACATCTGACACTCCCAGGTACACCTCTGACATTCCCTGGTACACCTGTGCGACTCCCAGGAACACCTCTAACACTCCCAGGTACACCTCTGACACTCCCAGGTATACCTCTGACACTCCCAGTACACCTTTGACACTCCCAGGTCCACCTTTGACACTCCCAGGTATACCTTTGACACTCCCAGTTACACCTTTGACACTCCCAGTTACACCTCTGATACTCCCAGGTATTCCTCTGACACTCCATGTACACCTCAGACACTTCCATGTACACCTCAGACACTTCCATGTACACCTCAGACACTTCCAGGTACACCTCAGACACTTCCAGGTACACCTCAGACACTCCCAGGTACACCTCTGACACTCCCAGGTACACCTCCTGACCTCCCAGGTACACCTCCGACACTCCCAGTACACCTCTGATACTCCCAGGTACCTCCGACCTCAGGTACACCTCCGACACTCCCAGGTACACCTCAGACACTCCCAGTTACACCCCTCCTCCCGGTGCACCCTGACACTCCCAGGTGCCTGACACTCCAGGTGCACCCTGACACTCCCAGGTACACCTCTGACACTCCCAGGTACACCTCTGATACTCCCAGGTATACCTCTGACCTCCCAGGTACACCTCCCGTGCTCAGGCACAACTCTGACCTCCCAGGTACTCCTCTGACACTCCCTGGTTCACATCTGACACTCCCAGGTACACCTCTGACATTCCCTGGTACACTGTGCCACTCCCAGGAACACCTCTAACACTCCCAGGTATACCTCTGACACTCCCAGGTACACCTTGACACTCCCAGGTACACCTTTGACCTCCCAGGTACACCTTTGACACTCCCAGGTACACCTCTGATACTCCCAGGTATTCCTCTGACACTCCCAGGTACACCTCTGACCTCCATGTACACCTCCAGACCTTCCATGTACACCTCAGACACTCCCAGGTACACCTCAGACACTCCAGTGACACCTCAGACACTCCCAGGTACACCTCTGACACTCCCAGGTACACCTCTGACACTCCCAGGTATACCTCTGGCACTCCCAGGAACACCTCCGATACTCCCAGGTACACCTCTGACACTCCCAGGTACTCCTGTCTCTCCCTGGTTCACATCTGAAACTCCCAGGTATACCTCTGACACTCCCAGGTATACCTCTGATACTCCCAGGTACACCTCCGATACTCCCAGGTACACCTCTGACACTCCCAGTTACCTCCGACACTCCCAGTTACACTCCTGACACTCCCAGTTACACCTCCGACACTCCAGGTAAACATCTGATACTCCCGGTACACCTCTGATACTCCCAGGTACACCTCAGATACTCCCAGTTACACCTCCGACACTCCCAGTTACACCCCTGACACTCCCAGTTACACCTGACACTCCCAGTTACACCCTGACACTCCCAGTTACACCCCTGACACGCCCAGGTGCACCCTGACACTCCCAGGTACACCTCTGACACTCCCAGGTACCTCTGACACTCCCAGGTACACCTCTGACACTCCCAGGTACACCTCTGACACTCCCAGGTACTCCTCTGACACTCCCTGGTACACCTGAGACTCCCAGGTACACCTCTGACACTCCCAGGTACACCTCTGACACTCCCAGATACACCTCTGACATTCCCAGGTACACCTGACACTCCCAGGTACTCCTCTGACACTCCCAGGTACACCTCAGACACTCCCAGGTACACCTCTGACGCTCCCAGGTACACCTGACACTCCCAGGTACTCCTCTGACCCCTGGTACACACCTGACACTCCCAGGTACACCACTGACACTCCCAGGTACGCCTCTGGCACTCCCAGTTACACCTCTGACACTCCCAGATCCACGATGATCCCAGGTGCACCTCAGACACTCCCAGGGACACCTCTGACACTCCCAGGCCTCTCTGACCTCCCTGGTTCACCTCCTGACACTCCCAGGTACACCTCTGAAACTCCCAGGTACACCTCTGATACTCCCAGGTACACCTTGATACTCCCAGGTATACCTCTGACCTCCCAGGTACACCTCCGATACTCCCAGGTACACCTCTGACACTCCCGTTACTCCTCTGACACACCTGGTTCATCTGACACTCCAGGTACACCTCTGACATTCCCTGGTACACCTGTGCGACTCGCGAGACACCTCTAACACTCCCAGGTACACCTCTGACACTCCCAGGTACATCTGACACTCCCAGGTACACCTCTGACACTCCCAGGTCCACCTCTGACACTCCCAGGTATCACCTTGACCTCCCAGTTACACCTCCAATGCTCCCAGGTATTCTCCTGACACTCCCAGGTACACCTCTGACACTTCCCATGTACACCTCAGACACTCCAGGTACACCTCGAACACTCCCAGGTACACCTCCGACACTCCCAGGTACCCTTGACACTCCCAGGTACACCTCTGTGCTCCCAGGTACACCTCTCTGAGCACTCCCAGGTACACCTCCACGACACTCCCAGGTACCTCCGGCCTCCCAGGAACACCTCCGATACTCCAGTGCCTCAGCTGCTCTCAGGTACACCACTGGCACTCCCAGGTACACCTCAGACACTCCCAGGTACACCACAGACACTCCCAGGTACACCTCAGGCAATCGCCAGGTGCCCCTCAGACACTCCTAGGTACACCTCTGACACTCCCAGGTACACTTCTGACACTACCAGGTACACCTCTGACACTCCCTGGTACTCCTCTGACACTCCCAGGTACACCTCAGACACTCCTACGTACACCTCTGACAGTCCCAGGTACACCTCAGACACTCCCAGGTGCATCTCAGACACTCCTCGGTACACCTCTGACACTCCCAGGTACTCCTTTGACACTCCGTGGCACTCGTCTGATACTCCATGGTACTCCTCCTACACTCCCAGGTACACATCTGACACTCCCAGGTTCACCTCTGATACTCCCAGGTACACCTCTGACCCTCCCAGGTACACCCCTGACCCTCCCAAGTACACCCCTGACACTCCCAGGTACACCACAGACACTACCAGGTACATCTCAGACACTCCCAGGTACACCTCAGACACTCCCAGGTACACGTCTGACACTCTATGGTACTCCTCTGACACTCCCAGGTACACCTCAGACACTCCCAGGTACACCTCAGAGACTCCCAAGTACACCTCAGACACTCCAAGGTACACCTCAGACACTCCCAGGTGCACCCCTGACACACCCAGGTACACCTCTGACACTCCCAGGCACACCTCTGACCCTCCCTGGTACACCTCAGACACTCCCAAGTACACCTCTGACACTCCCAGGTACACCTTTGACACTCCCAAGTACACCACTGACTCTCCCAGGTACACCAATGACACTCCCAGGTACTCCACTGACACTCCCTGGTACATCTGACACGCCCAACTACACCTCAGACACTCCCAGGTACACCTCTGACACTCCCAGGTACAACCCTGACACTCCCAGGTACACCTCTGACACTACCAGGTCTACGACACTCCCAGGTACACCTCCGACACTCCCAGGATCACCTGACACTCCCAGGTACACCTCTGACCCTACCAGGTACACCCCTGACCCTCCCAAGTACACCCCTGACACTCCCAGGTACACCACAGACACTGCCAGGTACACCTCAGACACTCTCAGGTACACCTCTGACACTCTTTGATACTCCTCTGACACTCCCAGGTACACTTCAGACACTCCCAGGTACACCTCAGACACTCCCAAGTACACCTCAGACACTCCCAGGTACACCTCAGACACTCCCAGGTGCACCCCTGACACACCCAGGTACACCTCTGACACTCCCAGGCACACATCTGACCCTCCCTGGTACACCTCAGACACTCCCAAGTACTCCTCTGACACTCCCAGGTACACCTTTGACACTCCCAGGTACACCACTGACGCTCCCAGGTACACCAATGACACTCCCAGGTACTCCACTGACACTCCTTGGTACATCTGATACGCCCAGGTACACCTCAGACACTCCCCAGGTACACCCTCCGACACCCCCCAGGTACAACCCCTGACACCCCCAGGCACACCTCTGACACCCCAGGTACACCCTGACACCCCAGGCACACCTCCGACACTCCCAGGATCACCTCCGACACCCCAGGCACACCTCCCCACACTCCCAGGTACACCCCCTGACACTCCCCAGGTACACCCTCTGACACCCCAGGTACACCCCTGACACTCCCCAGGCACACTGACACTCCTGCACACCTCCGGCACCTCAGGGACACTTCTGACACTCCCAGGTACACCTCAGACACCCCAGGAACACCCTCTGATACTCCCAGGTATACATCTGACACCCCAGGCACACCACTGACACTCCCAGGCACACCGCTGACACTGCCAGGTACACCTCATATACACCCCAGGTGCACACCTCCGATACCCCAGGTACACCCACACACTCTCAGGCACACCACTGACACCCCAGGACACCCCAGACACTCCCAGGTACACCACAGACACTCCCAGGTACACCTAGGCACTCGCCAGGTGCACCTCAGACACTCCCAGGTGCACGTCTGACACTGCCAGGTACACCTCAGACACTGCCAGGTACACCTCAGACACTGCCAGGTACATCTCAGACACTCTCAGGTGCACCTCAGAAACTCCTAGGTACACCTCTGACACTACCAGGTACACCTCTGACACTCCCAGGTACACCTCTGACACTCCCAGGTACACCTCAGACACTCTCAGGTACACCTCAGACACTCCAAGGTACACCTCTGACACTCCCAGGTACACCTCTGACACCCCAGGCACACCTCTGACACTCCCCAGGTACACCTCAGACACCTCATAGGTACACCCTCTGACACCCCCTGGTACTCCTCTGACACTCCCCAGGTACACCCAGACACTCCCAGGTACACCTCTGACACTCCCAGGTACTCCTCTGACACTCCGTGGCACTCGTCTGACATTCCATGGTACTCCTCCCACACTCACAGGTACACATCAGACACTCCCAGGTACACCTCTGACACTCCCAGGTACACCTCAGACACTCATAGGTACACCTCTGACACTCACTAGTACTCTTGTGACACTCCCAGGTACACCCCAGACACTCCCAGGTACACCTCAGACACTCCGAGGTACACCTCAGACACTCCCAGGTACACCTCTGACACTCCCAGGTACACCGCTGTCACTCCCAGGTACACCCTTGACACTAATAGGTACACCTCTGACACAACCAGGTACACCACTGACACTACCAGGTACACCTCTGACACTCCCAGGTACACCTCTGACACTCCCAGGTACACCTCTGACCCTCCCAGATACACCCCTGACCCTCCCAAGTACACCCCTGACACTCCCAGGTACACCACAGACACTGCCAGGTACACCTCAGACACTCTCAGGTACACCTCTGACACTCTTTGGTACTCCTCTGACACTCCCAGGTACACCTCAGACACTCCCAAGTACACCTCAGACACTCCCAGGTACACCTCAGACACTCCCAGGTGCACCCTGACACACCCAGGTACACCTCTGACACTCCCAGGCACACATCTGACCCTCCTGTACACCTCAGACACTCCCAAGTAAACCTCTGACACTCCCAGGTACACCTTTGACACCCCAGGCACACCACTGACGCGCCCAGGCACACCAATGACACTCCCAGGTACTCCACTGACACTCCCCTGGCACATCTGACACGCCCAGGTACACCTCAGACACTCCCAGGTACACCTGACACCCCCAGGCACAACCCCTGACACCCCAGGTACACCTCTGACACTCCCAGGCACACCCTCTGACACCCCAGGTACACCCGACACCCCAGGATCACCTCCCGACACCCCAGGCACACCTCCCCACACTCCCAGGTACACCCCTGACACCTCCCAGGTACACCCTCTGACACTCTCAGTTACACCTCTGACACTCCCAGGTACACCTCCGACACTCCCGTGTACACCTCCGGCACTCTCAGGGACACTTCTGACACTCCCAGGTACAGCTCAGACACTCCCAGGAACACCTCTTATACTCCCAGGTATACATCTGACACTCCCAGGTACACCACTGACACTCCTAGGTACACCGCTGACACTGCCAAGTACACCTCAGACACTCCCAGGTACACCTCCGATACTCCCAGGTACACCTCCGACACTCTCAGGTACACCACTGACACTCCCAGGGACACCTCAGACACTCCCAGGTACACCACAGACACTCCCAGGTACACCTCAGGCACTCGCCAGGTGCACCTCAGACACTCCCAGGTGCACGTCTGACACTGCCAGGTACACCTCAGACACTGCCAGGTACACCTCAGACACTGCCAGGTACATCTCAGACACTCTCAGGTGCACCTCAGACACTCCTAGGTACACCTCTGACACTACCAGGTACACCTCTGACACTCCCAGGTACACCTCTGACACTCCCAGGTACACCTCAGACACTCAGGTACACCTCAGACACTCCTAGGTACACACCTCTGACACTCCCAGGTACACTTGACACTCCCAGGTACACTTGACACTCCCAGGTACACCTCAGACACTGATAGGTACACCTCTGACACTCCCTGGAACTCCTCTGACACTCCCAGGTACACCTCAGACACTACCAGGTACACCTCTGACAGTCCCAGGTACACCTCAGACACTCCCAGGAACATCTCTGACACTCCCAGGTACACCTCTGACACTCCCATGTACTCCTCTGACACTCCGTGGCACTCGTCTGACACTCCATGGTACTCCTCCGACACTCCCAGGTACACATCAGACACTCCCAGGTACACTTCTGTCACTCCCAGGTACACCTCAGACACTCATAGGAACACCTCTGACACTCACTAGTACTCCTGTGACACTCCCAGGTACACCCCAGACACTCCCAGGTACACCTCAGACACTCCGAGGTACACCTCAGACACTCCCAGGTACACTTCTGACACTCCCAGGTACCCCGCTGTCACTCCCAGGTACACCCCTGACACTCCCAGGTGCTCCTTCTGACATTCCCTGGTACACCTCTGACACTCCCAGGTACACCTCCGTTACTCCCAGGTACACCTCTGACACTCCCAGGTACACCTCTGACACCCCCAGGTACACCTCTGACACCCCCAGGTACACCTCTGACACCCCTAGGTACACCGCTGACACTCCCAGGTACACCTGTGACACTCCCAGGTACACCTCGGACTCTCCCAGGAACACCTCAGACACTCCCAGGTACACCTCTGACACTCACAGGTACACCTCAGACACTCCCAGGTACACCCCTGACACTCCCAGGTACACCTCTGACACTCCCAGGTACTCCTCTGACACTCCGTGGTACTCCTCTGACACTCCGTGGTACTCCTCTGACACTCCGTGGTACTCCGCTGACACTCCCACGTACACCTCAGACACTCCTAGGTACACCTCAGACACTCCCATGTACATTTAAGACACTCCCAGGTGCACCCCTGACACTCCCATGTGCACCTCTGACACTGCCAGGTACACCTCTGACAGTCCCAGGTACACCTCAGACACTCCCAGGTACATCTCTGACACTCCCAGGTACACCTCTGACACTCCCAGGTACTCCTCTGAAACTCCGTGGCACTCGTCTGACACTCCATGGTACTCCTCCGACACTCCCAGGTACACATCAGACACTCCCAGGTACACCTCTGACACTCCCAGGTACACCTCAGACACTCCCAGTTACACCCTGACACTCCCAGTTACACCCTGACACTCCCAGGTGCACCCCTGACCTCCCAGGTACACCTCTGATACTCCCTGGTACACCTCTGAAACTCCCAGGAACACCTTCGATCTCAGTGCACACATGCAGCACTCCCAGGACTCCTCTGACACTCCCTGGTTCCTCTGCACTCCCAGGTACACCTCTGACCTCCATGGTACACCTCTGACACTCCCAGGTACACCTCTGATACTCCTGGTACACCTCCAGAACTCCCAGGTACACCTCTGACACACCCAGGTACACCACTGACACTACCAGGTACACCTCTGACACTCCCAGGTACACCTCTGACACTCCCAGGTACACCTCTGACCCTACCAGGTACACCCCTGACCCTCCCAAGTACACCCCTGACACTCCCAGGTACACCACAGACACTGCCAGGTACACCTCAAACACTCTCAGGTACACCTCTGACACTCTTTGGTACTCCTCTGACACTCCCAGGTACACCTCAGACACTCCCAGGTACACCTCAGACACTCCCATGTACTCCTCTGACACTCCGTGGCACTCGTCTGACACTCCATGGTACTCCTCCGACACTCCCAGGTACACATCAGACACTCCCAGGTACACCTCTGACACTCCCAGGTACACCTCAGACACTCCCAAGTACACCTCAGACACTTCCAGGTACACCTCAGACACTCCCAAGTACACCCCTGACACACCCAGGTACACCTCTGACACTCCCAGGCACACCTCTGACCCTCCCTGGTACACCTCAGACACTCCCAAGTACACCTCTGACACTCCCAGGTACACTTTGACACTCCCAGGTACACTACTGACGCTCCCAGGTACACCAATGACACTCCCAGGTACTCCACTGACACTCCCTGGTACATCCCGACACGCCCAGGTGCACCTCGAACCCCTCCCAGGTACACCTCCGACACTCCCAGGTGCCCCCCTGACCTCCCAAGGTGCCACCTCTGACACTCCCAAGGTACCTCTGACCTCCCAGGTACACCTCCGACCTCCCAGGAACACATCCGACACTCCCGTGCCTCCGACACTCCCAGGTACCTCTGACACTCCCAGGTACACCTCCGACACTCCCGTGTACAGCTCCGGCAATCTCAGGGACACTTCTGATACTCCCAGGTACACCTCAGACACTCCCAGGAACAAATCTGATACTCCCAGGTATACATCTGACACTCCCAGGTACACCACTGACACTCCCAGGAACACCGATGACACTGCCAGGTACACCTCAGACACTCCTAACTACACCTCCGATACTCCCAGGTACACCTCCGACACTCTCAGGTACACCACTGACACTCCTAGGTACACCTCAGGCACTCGCCAGGTGCACCTCAGACACTCCCAGGTGCACGTCTGACACTGCCAGGTACACCTCAGACACTGCCAGGTACACCCTCCGACCCTGCCAGGTACACCTCAGACACTGCCAGGTACATCTCATACACTCTCAGGTACACCTCAGACACTCCTAAGTACACCTCTGACACTACCAGGTACACCTCTGACACTCCCAGGTACAACTCAGACACTCTCAGGTACACCTCAGACACTCCTAGGTACACCTCTGACACTCCCTGGTACACCTCTGACATTCCCAGGTACATCTCTGACACTCCCAGGTACACCTCTGACACTCCCATGTACTCCTCTGACACTCCGTGGCACTCGTCTGACACTCCATGGTACTCCTCCGACACTGCCAGGTACACATCAGACACTCCCAGGTACACCTCTGACACTCCCAGGTACACCTCAGACACTCATAGGTACACCTCTGACACTCACTAGTACTCCTGTGACACTCCCAGGTACACCTCAGACACTCCCAGGTACACCTCTGACACTCCCAGGTACACCCTAGACACTCCCAGGTACACCTCAGACACTCCCAGATGCACCCCTGACACTCCAAGGTACACCTCTGACACACCCAGGTACTCCTCTGACACTCCGTGGTACTCCTCTGACACTCCGTGGGACTCCTCTTACACTCCCAGGTACACCTCAGACACTCCCAGGTGCACCTCTGACACTGCCAGGTACACCTCAGACACTGCCAGGTACACCTCAGACACTGCCAGGTACACCTCAAACACTCTCAGTTACACCTCAGACACTCCTAGGTACCTCCCCTGACACTCCCAGGTACACCTCTGACACTCCCAGGTACACCTCTGACACCCCCAGGTACACCTCTGACACCCCCAGGTACACCTCTGACACCCCTAGGTACACCTCTGACACTCTCAGGTACACTTGTGACACTCCCAGGTGCACCTCGGACTCTCCCAGGAACACCTCAGACACTACCAGGTACACCACTGACACTCCCAGGCACACATCTGACCCTCCCTGGTACACCTCAGACACTCCCAAGTACACCTCTGACACTCCCAGGTACACCTTTGACACTCCCAGGTACACCACTGACGCTCCCAGGTACACCAATGACACTCCAAGGTACTCCACTGACACTCCCTGGTACATCTGACACGCCCAATTACACCTCAGACCCTCCCAGGTACACCTCTGACACTCCCAGGTACAACCCTGACACTCCCAGGTACACCTCTCACACTCCCAGGTACACCTCTGACACTCCCAGGTACACCTCCGACACTCCCAGGTACACATCCGACACTCCCAGGAACACCTCTGGCACTCCCAGGTACACCTCTGACCCTCCCAGGTACACCCCTGACCCTCCCAATTACACCCCTGACACTCCCAGGTACACCACAGACACTGCCAGGTACACCTCAGACATTCCCAGGTACACCTCAGACACTCCCAGGTACACGTCTGACACTCTATGATACTCCTCTGACACTCCCAGGTACCCCTCAGTCACTCCCAGGTACACCTCAGACACTCCCAAATACACCTCAGACACTCCCAGGTACACCTCAGACACTTCCAGGTGCACCCCTGACACACCCAGGTACACCTCTGACACTCCCAGGCACACCTCTGACCCTCCCTGGTACACCTCAGACACTCCCAAGTACACCTCTGACACTCCCAGGTACACCTTTGACACTCCCAGGTACACTACTGACGCTCCCTGGTACACCAATGACACTCCCAGGTACTCCACTGACACTCCCTGGTACATCTGACACACCCAGGTACACCTCAGACACTCCCAGGTACACCTCCGACACTCCCAGGCACACACCTGACACTCCATGGTACATCTGACACTCCCAGGTACACCTCAGACACTCCCAGGTGCACCTCCTGACACTCCCAGGTACACCTCCGACTTGCTCCCAGGAACACCTCCGGCCTCCCAGGTACACCTCAAGCACTCCCAGGTACACCTCTGACACTCCCAGGTACACCTCCGACACTCCCGTGTACAGCTCCAGCACTCTCAGGGACACTTCTGACACTCCCAGGTACACCTCAGACACTCCCAGGAACAAATCTGATACTCCCAGGTATACATCTGACACTCCCAGGTACACCACTGACACTCCCAGGTACACCGCTGACACTGCCAGGTACACCTCAGACACTCCCAGGTACACCTCCGATACTCCCAGGTACACCTCCGACACTCTTCGGTACACCACTGACACTCCTAGGTACACCTCAGACACTCCCAGGTTCACCACAGACACTCCCAGCTACACCTCAGGCACTCGCCAGGTGCACCTCAGACACTCCCAGGTGCACGTCTGACACTGCCAGGTACACCTCAGACACTGCCAGGTACACCTCAGACACTGCCAGGTACACCTCAGACACTGCCACGTACACCTCAGACACTCTCAGGTACACCTCAGACACTCCTAGGTACACCTCTGACACTCCCAGGTACACCTCTGACACTCCCAGGTATACCTCTGACACTCCCAGGTACACCTCAGACACTCTCAGGTACACCTCAGACACTCCTAGGTACACCTCTGACACTCCCTGGTACACCTCTGACACTCCCAGGTACAACTCTGACACTCCCAGGTACACCTATGACACTCCCAGGTACTCCTCTGACACTCCGTGGCACTCGTCTGACACTCCATGGTACTCCTCCGACACTCCCAGGTACACATCAGACACTCCCAGGTACACCTCTGACACTCCCAGGTACAACTCAGACACTCATAGGTACACCTCTGACACTCACTAGTACTCCTGTGACACTCCCAGGTACACCTCACACACTCCCAGGTACACCTCTGACACTCCCATGTACACCTCTGACACTCCCAGGTACTCCTCTGACACTCCGTGGTACTCCTCTGACACTCCGTGGGACTCCTCTGATACTCCCAGGTACACCTCAGACACTCCCAGGTGCACCTCTGACACTGCCAGGTACACCTCAGACACTGACAGGTACACCTCAGACACTGCCAGGTACACCTTAAACACTCTCAGGTACACCTCAGACACTCCTAGGTACACCTCTGACACTCACAGGTACACCTCCGTTACTCCCAGGTACACCTCTGACACTCCCAGGTAGACCTCTGACACCCCCAGGTACACCTGTGACACCCCCAGGTACACCTCTGACACCCCCAGGTACACCTCTGACACTCCCAGGTACACCTGTGACACTCCCAGGTACACCTCCGGCTCTCCCAGGTACTCCTCAGACACTACCAGGTACACCACTGACACTCCCTGGTACACCTCTGACACTCCCAGGTACACCTCAGACACTCCCAGGTACACCTCTGACATTCACAGGTACACCTCTGACACTCCCAGGTACTCCTCTGACACTCCGTGGTTCTCCTCTGACACTCCATGGTACTCCTCTGACACTGCCAGGTACACCTCAGACACTGCCAGGTACACCTCAGACACTGCCAGGTACACCTCAAACACTCTCAGGTACACCTCAGACACTCCGAGGTACACCTCTGACATTCCCAGGTACACCTCTGACACTCCCAGGTACACCTCTGACACTCCCAGGTACACCTCTGACACTCCCAGGTACACCTCTGACACTCCCAGGTACTCCTCTGACACTCCGTGGTACTCCTCTGACACTCCGTGGTACTCTGCTGACACTCCCACGTACACCTCAGACACTCCTAGGTACACCTCAGACACTCCCATGTACATCTCAGACACTCCCAGGTGCACCCCTGACACTCCCAAATGCACCTCTGACACTGCCAGGTACACCTCTGACACTCCCAGGTACACCTCTGACACTCCCAGGTACACCTCCGACACTCCCAGGAACACCTCCGACACTCCCAGGTACACCTCCGACACTCCCTGGTACACCTCTGACACTCCCAGGTACACCTCCGACACTCCCGTGTACAGCTCCGGCAATCTCAGGGACACTTCTGATACTCCCAGGTACACCTCAGACACTCCCAGGAACAAATCTGATACTCCCAGGTATACATCTGACACCCCCAGGTACACCACTGACACTCCCAGGAACACCGATGACACTGCCAGGTACACCTCAGACACTCCTAACTACACCTCCGATACTCCCAGGTACACCTCCGACACTCTCAGGTACACCACTGACACTCCTAGGTACACCTCAGGCACTCGCCAGGTGCACCTCAGACACTCCCAGGTGCACGTCTGACACTGCCAGGTACACCTCAGACACTGCCAGGTACACCTCAGACACTGCCAGGTACACCTCAGACACTGCCAGGTACACCTCCGTTACTCCCAGGTACACCTCTGACACTCCCAGGTAGACCTCTGACACCCCCAGGTACACCTGTGACACCCCCAGGTACACCTCTGACACCCCAGGTACACCTCTGACACTCAGGTACACCTGTGACACTCCCAGGTACACCTCCGGCTCTCCCAGATTGCTCCTCGGACACTACCAGATTGCACCACTGACACTCCTGGTACCTCTGACCTCAGGTACACCTCAGACACTCCAGGTACACCTCTGACATTCCACAGGTACCTCTGACACTCCCAGGTACTCCTCTGACACTCCGTGGTTCTCCTCTGACACTCCATGGTACTCCTCTGACACTGCCAGGTACACCTCAGACACTGCCAGGTACACCTCAGATACTGCCAGGTACACCTCAAACACTCTCAGGTACACCTCAGACACTCCTAGGTACACCTCTGACATTCCCAGGTACACCTCTGACACTCCCAGGTACACCTCTGACACTCCCAGGTACACCTCTGACAATCCCAGGTACACCTCTGACACTCCCAGGTACTCCTCTGACACTCCGTGGTACTCCTCTGACACTCCGCATTACACATCAGACACTCCCAGGTACACCTCTGACACTCGCAGGTACACCTCAGACACTCCCAGGTACACCTCTGACACTCCCAGGTAAACCTCTGACACTCCCAGGTACTCCTCTGACGCTCAGTGGTACTCCTCTGACACTCCGTGGTACTCCTCTGACACTCCCAGGTGCACCTCAGACACTCCCAGGTGCACCTCTGACACTGCCAGGTACACCTCAGACAATGGCAGGTACACCTCAGACACTGCCAGGTACACCTCAAACACTCTCAGGTACACCTCAGACACTCCTAGGCACACCTCTGACACTCCCAGGTACACCTCTGACACTCCTACGTACACCTCTGACACTCCCAGGTACACCTCTGACACTCCCAGGTACACCTCTGACACTCCCAGGTACTCCTCTGACACTCCGTGGTACTCCTCTGACACTCCGTGGTACTCCGCTGACACTCCCACGAACACCTCAGACACTCCTAGGTACACCTCAGACACTCCCATGTACATCTCAGACACTCCCAGGTGCACCCCTGACACTCCCAGATACACCTCTGACACTGCCAGGTACACCTCTGACACTCCCAGGTACACCTCTGACACTCCCAGGTACACCTCCGACACTCCCAGGTACACCTCCGACCTCCAGATTGCCTCCATTTATCCCAGACACTCCCATACACCCCTGACACTCCCAGGTGCACCCTGACACTCAGGTACACCTCCTGACCCTCCCAGGTGCACCTCCTGACACCCCAGGTACACCTCTGACACCCCAGGTGCACCTCTGACACCCCCAGGTACACCTCTGACACCCCCAGGTACACCTCTGACACTCCCTAGGTACACCTCAGACACTCCCAGGTACACCTCAGACACTCCCAGGTACACCTCTGACACTCCCAGGTACACCTCTGACACTCCCAGTTACACCTCCGACACTCCCAGTTACACCTCCGACCTCCCAGTTACATCCCTGACACTCCCAGTTACATCCTGACCTCCCAGTTACACCTCTGACACTCCCAGGCCAAACATCCCAACACTCCCAGGTACACCTCTGATACTCCCAGGTACACCTCTGACACTCCCAGGTACACCTCACAGACCTCCCAGGTTACACCTCCGATACTCCCAGGTACACCTCCGACACTCCCAGGTACACCCCTGACACTCCCAGTTACACCCTGACACTCCCAGTTACCCCTGACATCCCAGTTACACCTCTGACCTCCCAGGTACACCCTGACACTCCCAGTGTACTCCCATCACTGACACTCCCAGGTGCACCCCAGCACTCCCAGGTGCAGCACTCCCAGGTACACCCCAGACACTCCAGGTACACCCCTGACCTCCCAGGTGCACCAGACACCTCCAGCTACACCTCTGACACTCCCAACTTACTGACACTCCCAGGTATACCTCCGATACTCCCAGGTACACCTCCGATACTCCAGGTACCTCTGACCTCCCAGGTACACCTGTGCCACTCCCAGGACACCTCTAACACTCCCAGGTACACCTCCTGACACTCCCAGGTATGCCTCTGACACTCCCAGTTATCCTTTGACTCCCAGGTACACCTCTGATACTCAGGTTCCTCTGACACTCCCAGGTACACCTCTGACACTCCATGTGCACCCCAGACACTTCCATGTGCACCTCAGACACTTCCAGGTACCTCAGACACTCAGTGCACCTCTGACACTCCCAGGTACACCTCTGACACTCCCGGTACCTCTGAACTCCCAGGTACACCACATCCAAGCCTCAGACACTCCCAGTACACCTCTGACACTCCCAGTTACACCCCAGACCTCCCAGTTACACCCTGACCTCCCAGGTACACCCTGACACTCCCAGGTACACCCCTGAAACTCCAGGTACACCTCTGACACTCCCAGGTACACCTCTGACCTCCTGGTTCACCTCTGACACTCCCAGTGCACCTCTGACATTCCCTGGTACACCTGTGCCACTCCCAGAACTCTGACACTCCCAGGTATACCTCTGACTCCAGGTCCTCTGACCTCAGGTACACCTCTGATCTCCCAGGTACACCTCTGACACTCAGGCCTCTGACCTCCCTGGTTCACATGACACTCCCAGGTACACCTCTGACATTCCTGTTACCTGTACCTTCCCAGGAATACCTCTAACACTCCCAAGTACACCTCTGACCTCCCAGGTATCCTCTGACACTCCCAGGTACACCTTTCACACTTCCAGTTACACCTCTGACACTCCCAGGTCACCTCTGACCAGGTGCACCCTGACCTCCCAGGTGCACCTCTGACACTCCCAGGTGCACCTCAGCACTCCCAGGTACACCCCTGACACTCCCAGGTGCACCTCTGACACTCCAGGTACACCCTGACACTCCCAGGTCACCCCTGACCTCCCAGGTGCCTGACACTCCCAGGTGCACCCTGACCCTCCCAGGTCACCCTGACACTCCCAGTTACCTCTGACACTCCCAGGTACACCTCTGACACTCCCAGGTACACCTCTGACACTCCCAGGTGCCCTCTGACACTCCCAGGTACACCTCTGACTCCCAGGTACACCTGTGACACTCCCAGGTACTCCTCTAACACTCCCAGGTACACCTCTGACTTCCCAGGTATGCCTCTGACCTCCCAGGTACACCTTGACCTCCCAGTTATACATTTGACACTCCCAGGTCACCTCTGATACTCAGGTATTCCTCTGCACTCCCAGGTACACCTCTGACCTCCATGTACACCTCAGACACTTCCATGTACACCTCAGACACTCCGAGTGCCACCTCCAGACACTCCCAGGTACACCTCCTGACCTCCCAGGTACACCTCTGACCTCCAGGTACACCTCGTGCTCCCAGGTACACCACTGACACTCCCAGGTACACCTCTGACTCCCAGGTCACCTCCCGGCACTCCCAACACCTCCGACCTTCTCCATACACCCCGACCTCCCCCGCCCACACCCTGACACTCCCAGTTACAACCCTGCACTCCCAGTGCACCCCTGGCCTCCCAGGTGCACCCTGACACTCCCAGGTGCACCCCCTGACACTCCCAGTGCCTCTGACACTCCCAGGTACACCTCTGACACTCCCAGGAACACCTCTGATACTCAGGTACACCTCTGACATCCCAGGTACACCTCTGACCTCCCAGGTACCTCAGATCCCAGGTACACCTCTGACACTCCCAGGTACACCTCTGACACTCCCAGGTACACCTCCTGAGCCTCCCAGGTCACCTCTGACCTCCCAGGTACACTCTGGCCTCCCAGTTACACCTCCGACACTCCCAGGTACCCGACACTCCCAGGTACACCCCTGACACTCCCAGGTAAACATCTCATACTCCCAGGTACACCTCTGACACTCCCAGGTACACATCTGACATTCCCTGGTACACCTGCCACTCCCAGGTACACCTCTGACACTCCCAAGTACCTCTGACCTCCCAGGTATCACCTCCTGGCCTCCCAGGTGCACCTTTCACACTCCCAGGTACACCTTGACACTCCCAGGTGCCTTTCACACTCCGAGGTACACCTTTGACCTCCCAGGTACACCTCTGATACTCCCAGGCCTCTGACCTCCCAGGTACCCTCTGACACTCCAGGTTCCTCTGACACTCCAGGTACACCTCTGACACTGAGTACCTCTGACACCCAGGTGCACCTCAGACCTCCCAAGTGCCTCAGACACTCCCAGGTACACCTCTGACCTCCCAGGTGCACCTCTGATACTCCAGGTATGCCTCTGACACTCCCAGGAACACCTCCGATACTCCCAGGTACACCTCTGACACTCCCAGGTACTCATCTGTTCTCCCTGGTTCATCTGACTCCCAGGTATACCTCTGACACTCCCAGGTACCCTCCGATACTCCCAGGTACACCTCTGGCCTCCCAGTTACACCTCCGACACTCCCAGTTACACCTCCTGACACTCCCAGGTAACATCTGATCTCCCAGGTACACCTCTGGCTCCCAGTTACCCTCAGATACTCCAGTTACACCTCGACACTCCCAGTTGCGCCTCCGAACCTCCCCTTACACCCTGACCTCCACTTGCCTGTGCACTCCCAGGTGCCTCTGTCCCAGGTACACCTCTGACACCCCAGGCACCTCTGACACTCCCAGGCACCTCTGAACTCAGGAACACCTCCGATACTCGCAGGTACACCTCCTGACCTCCCAGGTACTCCTCTGACCTCCCTGATTCACCTCCTGCCACTCCCAGGTACACCTCTGACCTCCCAGGTACCTCTGCACCCCAGGTACACCTCTGGCACCCCCAACGCCTCAGACACTCCAAGTACACCTCTGACACTCCAGGTACACCACTGACACTCCCAAGTACCTCCTGCACTCCCAGGTTACACCTCTGACACTCCCAGGTACGCCTCTACCTCCCAGGTACACCTCTGACACTCCCAGGTCACCACTGAGCCTCCTAGGTGCCTCTGACACTCCCAGGTACCTCTGACTCTGCAAGGTACCTCTGGCACTCCCAGGTACTCCTCTGACCTCCCAGGTACACCTCTGATGCTCCCAGGTATTCCTCTGGCACTCCCAGGTACACCTCTGACACTTCCAGGTACAACTCTACAATCCCAAGTACCCTCAGACACTCCCAGGTGCACACTCAGACACTCCCAGGTCACCTCAGACACTCCCAGGTGCATCTCCTGACGTTCCCCAGGTGCAACCTCCTGATCTCCAGGTACACCTCTGACAATCCCAGGTACACCTCCGTGCTCCCAGGTACACCTCTGACACTCCCAGGTACTCTTCTGACCTCCCAGGTACCTCAGACACTCCCAGTGCATCTCTGACGTTCCCAGGTACACCTCTGACACTCCCATGTACACCTCTGACCTCCAGGTTCACTGACCTCCCAGGTACCTCACACACTCCCAGTTCCTCTGACACTCCCAGGTGCACCACTGACACTCCTGGGTACACCTCTAACACTTCCAGGTACACCTCTGACACTCCCAGGTACACTCCTGACACTCCCAGGTACACCTCTGGCACTCCTGATACACCTCTGACATTCAGGTGCTCCTCTGACACTCAGGTGCACCTCCTGACACTCCAGGTGCACCTCTGACGCTCCCAGGTACACCGGTGACACTCCCAGGTACTCTCTGACACTCCCTGGTGCACACCTGACACTCACAGGTACACACTGACACTCCCAGGTACGCCTCTGGCCTCCAGTTACATCTGACCTCCCAGGTTTTGCCTGACACTCCCAGGTGCACTCTGCTCCCAGGTACACCTCTGAAACTCCCAGGTACACCTCTGATACTCCCAGGTACACCTCTGACATTCCTGGTACACCTGTGCGACTCAGGAACACCTCTAACCTCCAGGTGCACCTCTGACCCTCCCAGGTATGCCTCTGACACTCCCAGGTATACCTCTGAACTCCAGGTACACCACTGACACTCCTAGGTACACCTCTAACACTTCCAGGTACACCTCTGACACTCCCAGGTACACCTCTGACACTCCCAGGTACACCTCTGGCACTCCCTGATACACCTCTGACATTCCAGGTGCTCCTCTGACCTCAAGGTGCACCTCAGACACTCCCAGGTGCACCTCCAGACACTCCCAGGTACACCTCGAGACATCCCAGGTGCACCTCAGACACTCCCAGGTACACCTCAGGCCTCCCAGGACACCTCAGACACTCCCAGGCACACCTCAGGCACTCCCAGGTGCACCTCTGATGCTCCCAGGTATGCCTCTGACCTCCAGGAACACCTCCGATGCTCCCAGGTACCTCTGACACTCCCAGGTGCTCCTCTGTCTCTCCCTGGTTCACATCTGATACTCCCAGGTATGCCTCCTGACACTCCAGGTACACCTGGCCTCCCGGTACACCTGAGCACTCCCAGTTACACACCTCCGACACTCCCAGTTACCCCTGACCTCCGGGTAAACATCTGAGACTCCCAGGTAAACATCTGATGCTCCCAGGCCTCAGACACTCCCAGTTACACCTCCGACACTCCCAGTTGCCTCCGACACTCCCAGTTACACCCTGGCCTCCCAGTTACACCTGACACTCCCAGTGCACCCTTCCGTGCACTCTGACCTCAGGTTGCACCTCTTGAAACTCCCAGGAACACCTCCGATACTCCCAGGTACACCTCTGACCTCCCAGGTGATCCTCCTGACCTCCCTGGTTCACCTCTGCCTCCCAGGTACACCTGCCCATCCCTGGTACACCTCCACCTCCAGGTACACCTGACACCCCAGGGACACATCAGCCTCCCAGGGGCACATCTGGCCTCCCAGGTACTCCTCTAACACTCTCTGGTTCACCTCTGAGCCTCCCAGGTACACCTCCTTGCTCCCAGTTACACCTCCGAGCCTCCCAGTGTACACCTCTGATACTCCCAGGCTACCTCTGAGCATGTCCGATACTCTCAGGTACACCTCAGCCTCCCAGGTACTCCTCTGACACACCCTGGTTCATCTGACTCCCAGGTGCACCTGACATTCCCTGTACACACCTGTGCCTCCCAGGGCCCTCTGTCCTCCCAGGGCTTACCTTTGACTCCCAGGTGCACATCTGACACTCCCAGACATCCTCTGACACTCCCAGTTACACCTCTGGACTCCCAGGTGTCCTCCCGGCACTCCAGGCACACCTCAGACACTTCCATGCCTCAGACAACTCAGTGCCTCAGACCTCCCAGGTGCACACCACTGACACTCCCAGGTACCTCCTGAGCCTCCCAGGTACCTCTGAGCCTCCCAGGTACACCTCTGACACTCCAGGTACACCTCACCAGTACTCCCAGGCCGCCTCTGCACTCCCAGGTACCTCTGGCACTCCCAGGTACTCCTCCTCTCCCTGGTTCACATCTGATACTCCCAGGTACTTGACCAGACTCCCAGGTACACCTCTGACCTCCCAGTTACACCTCTGACCTCCCAGTTACACCCCTGACTCTCGCAGTTCACCTCAACACTCCCAGTTACACCTGACACTCCCAGTTACCTTTGACACTCCCAGGTAAACATCTGATACTCCCAGGTACCTCTGATACTCCCAGGTACACCTCAGATACTCCCAGGTACACCTCAGATACTCCCAGTTACACCTCGACACTCCAGTTCACGCCTCCGACACTCCCAGTTCGCCTCCGACACTCCCAGTTGCACTCCGACACTCCCAGTTACACCCTGACACTCCCAGGTGCACCCTGACCTCCCAGGTACACCTCTGACACTCCCAGGTACACCTCTGACACTCCCAGGTACACCTCTGATACTCCCAGGTATACCTCTGACACTCCCAGGAACACCTCCGACTCCCAGGTACACCTCTGACACTCCCAGGTACTCCTCTGTCTCTCCCTGGTTCACATCTGATACTCCCAGGTATACCTCTGACACTCCCAGGTACACCTCTGGCCTCCCAGTTCACCTCCGACACTCCGTTACCCGACACTCCCAGTTACACCTCCGACACTCCAGTTACACCTGACACTCCCAGTTACACCTTGACCTCCCAGGTAAACATCTGATACTCCCAGGTACACCTCTGATACTCCAGGCTCAGATACTCCCAGTTACACCTCTGACACTCCAGGAACACCTCCGATGTCTCCCAGGTACACCTCTGGCCTCCAGGTACTCCTCTGTCTCCCTGGTTCGCATCTGATGCTCCCAGGTATGCCTCTGGCCTCCCAGTTACACCCCTGACACTCCCAGTTACCCCCTGACCTCCCAGGTGCACCCTGACACTCCCAGGTACACCTCTGACACTCCCAGGTACACCTCTGAACTCCAGGTACACCTCTGACACTCCCAGGTACACCTCTGACCTCCCAGGTTGCACCTCTGACACTCCAGGTACACCTCAGACACCCCAGGTACCTCAGACACTCCCAAGTACACCTCCGACACTCCCAGTTACACCTCTGACACTCCCCACTTACACCTGACCTCCCACGTACACCCTGACCTCCCAGGTGCACCCTGACCTCCCAGGTACACCTCTGACTCAGGAGCACCTCTGAGACTCCCAGGAACACCTCTGACAAGATGCAGCTTTGACAATCCCAGGTACCTCAGACACTCCCAGGTACACCTCTGATACTCCCAGGTATACCTCGACACTCTCAGGTACACCTCAGATACTCTCAGGTACACCTCTGACACTCCCAGGTACACCTCTGACACTCCTGGTTCACTCTGACCTCCCAGGTACACCTCTGACATTCCTGGTACACCTGTGCCACTCCAAGAACACCCTCTGACACTCAAGGTACACCTCTGACACTCCCAGACCTTTGACACTCCCAGGACACCTTTGACCTCCAGGTTACCTCTGACACTCCCATGTACACCTCAGACACTTCCATGTACACCTCAAACACTCCCAGGTTGCCTCAGACACTCCCAGGTACACCTCAGACACTCCCAGGTACCCTCCTGACACTCCCAGGTACACCTCTGACCTCCCAGGTGCACCTCTGAGCTCCCAGGTACACCTCTGACCTCCCAGATACAGCTCTGACAATCCAGGTACACCTCAGACACTCCCAGGACACATCTGAGCACTCCCAGGTACTCCTCTAACACTCCCTGGTCACCTCTGACACTCAGGTACACCTCAGATACTCCCAGTTACACCTCTGACACTCAGGTGCACCTCTGAGTACTCCCAGGTACACCTCTGACCTCAGGTGCCTCCGTGCTCTCCAGGTGCACCTCTGACACTCCCAGGTACTCCTCTGACACACCCTGGTTCACATCTGACCTCCAGGTACATCTCTGACATTCCTGGTACCTGTGCCACTCCCTAGGAACCTCTAACACTCCCAGGTACACCTCTGACTCTCCCAGGTGCACCTCTGACACTCCAGGTGCACCTCTGACCTCCCAGGTACACCTCTGACACTCCCAGGTGCCTTTGACCTCCCAGGTGCCATTTGACCTCCCAGGTATGCCTCTGACACTCCCAGTTGCACCTCTGGTACTCCTAGGCATTCCTCAGACACTCTCAGGTACACCTCTGACACTCCATGTCACCTCAGACACTTCCATGTGCACCTCAGACACTTCCATGTACACCTCAGACACTCCCAGGTACACCTCTGCCTCCCAGGTACACCTCCGATACTCCAGGTTTACCTCTGGCACTCCCAGTACTCCTCTGCTCTCCCTGGTTCACATCTGACACTCCCAGGTACACCTCTGACCTCCCAGGTACACCTCTGGCCTCCCAGGTACACCTCTGACACTCCCAGGTACACCTCTGTCACTCCCAGTTACACCTGACACTCCCAGTTACACCCCTGACACTCCCAGTTACACCCTGACACTCCCAGTTACACCTTTGACACTCCCAGGTAAACATCTGATGCTCCCAGGTACACCCTGACACTCCCAGTTACACCCCTGACACTCCCAGTTACACCCCTGACACTCCCAGTTACACCCCTGACCTCCCAGGTGCACCCCTGACACCCCAGGTACACCTCTGACCTCCCAGGTACCTCTGAACTCCCAGAACACCTCCGATACTCCCAGGTACCCCTGACACTCCCAGGTGCTCCTCTGACACTCCCTGGTACACCTGACACTCCCAGGTACACCTCTGACACTCCCAGTTACACCTCGACACTCCAGTTACACCCCTGACCTCCCAGGTACTCCTGACACTCCCAGGTAAACATCTGGCCTCCCAGGTAAACATCACATGCTCCCAGGTAAACATCTGATGCTCCCAGGTACACCTCTGATACTCCCAGGTACACCTCCAGATACTCCCAGTTACACCTCAGATACTCCCAGTTACACCTCCAGCACTCCCAGTTACGCCTCTGACCTCCCAGTTACACCCCTGACCTCCCAGTTCACCCCTGACACTCCCAGGTGCACCCCTGGCCTCCCAGGTACCTCTGACACCCCAGGTACCTCTAAACTCCCAAAACTCCTCCGATACTCCCAGGTGCACCTCCTGACCTCCCAGGTACTCCTCTGTCTCTCCCTGGTTCACATCTGATGCTCCCAGGTATACCTCCTGACACTCCCAGGTACACCTCTGACACTCCCAGGTACACCTCGGCATTCCAGGTACACCTCCGACACTCCCAGGTACACCTGACACTCCCAGGTACCCTCACAGCCCCCAGGTACACCTCTGTGACACCCCCAGGTACACCTCTGACACCCCAGGTACCTCAGACACTCCCAGTTACACCTCTGAGCCTCCCAGGTACACCACTGACACTCCCAGGTACACCTCGACACTCCCAAGTACACCCTGACACTCCCACTTACCCCTGGCCTCCCATTACACCTTGACCTCCCGTCACCCTGACACTCCCAGTTACACCTGATACTCCCAGGTACCTCTGACCTCCCAGGTACACCTCCGATACTCCAGGTGCACCTCAGCACTCCCAGTTACCTCTGACACTCCCAGGTACACCCCTGACACTCCCAGGTACACCCTCTGACATTCCCATGGTACACCTGGCCGACTCGCAGGAACTCCTCTGGCTCAGGCACTTACCTCTGACACTCCCAGGTACCTCAGCACTCCAGGTACACCTTGACACTCCCAGGTTCCACCTTTGACACTCCCAGGTCCTGCCCGGCACTCCCAGGTATACCTTTGGCACTCCCAGTTACTCTATGCTCCCAGGTGTTCGCTGCACTCCCAGGTACACCTCCTGGCCTCCCATATTTCCTCTGACCTCCCATGTACACCTCTGACACTTCATGTCACCTCTGACCTTCCATCAGCACACCTCGGACACTTCCATGTACACCTCAGACACTTCATGTACACCTCTGACACTCCATGTACACCTCAGACACTCCCAGGTACACCTCAGACATTCCCAGATACACCTCTGGCACTCCCAGGTACACCTCTGACACTCCCAGGTACAACTCTGACACTTCCAGGTACACCTCAGACACTCCCAGGTACACCTCAGACACTCCCAGGTACACCTCAGACACTCCCAGGTACACCTCAGACACTCCCAGGTGCACCTCAGACACTCCCAGGTGCACGTCAGACACTCCCTGGTGCACCTCAGACACTCCCAGGTGCACCTCAGACACTCCCAGGTATAACACTGACACTCCCAGGTACACCTCTGACGGTGCCAGGTACACCTCAGACACTCCCAGGTATACAACTGACACTCCCAGGTACACCACTGACACTCCCAGGTACACCTCTGACACTCCCAGGTGCACCTCTGACACTCCCAGGTGCACCTCTGACACTCCCAGGTACAACTCTTACACTCCCAGGTACAACTCTGACACTCCTAGGTACACCTCAGACACTCCCAGGTACACCTCAGACACTCCCAGGTACTCCTCTGACACTCCCAGGTACTCCTCTGACACACCTAGGTACACCGCTGACACTATCAGATACACCTCAGACTCTGACAGGTACACTTCCGATACTCCCAGGTACACCTCTCCACCTCCCCAGGTACACCTCTGACCTTCAGGAACACCTCAGAAACACTCACAGGTACACATCTGACACTCACAGGTGCACCACTGACCTCCCCAGGTACACCTCATGCCTCCCTGGTACTCTCTGACACTCTGGGTGCACACCTCAGACTGCTCCCAGGTACACCTCAGACACTCCCAGGTACACCTCAGACACTCCAGGTACACCTCTGATGCTTCAAGGTACACCTCCGACACTCCTCAGGTACCTCAGCCTCAGGTACACCTCGGCACTCCCAAGTGCACCTCTGACACTGCCAGGTACACCTCAGACACTCCCAAGTATACAACTGACACTCCCAGGTGCACTTCTGACACTCCCAGGTACAACTCTGATACTCCCAGGTACAACTCTGACACTCCCAGGTACAACTCAGACACTCCCAGGTACACCCCTGACACTCCCAGGTGCACCTCAGACACTCCCAGGTACACCTCTGACACTCCCAGGTACACCCCTGACACTCCCAGGTACACCCCAGACACTCCCAGGTACACCTGACACTCCCAGGTATACCTCTGACACTCTCAGGTACACCCCTGATACTCCCAGGTATACCTCTGACACTCCCAGGTACACCTCTGACACTCCCAGGAACACCCCTGACACTCCCAGGTTCTCCTGACACTCTGGGTGCCTCTGGCACTCCCAGGTGCCTCCTGACACTCCCAGGTGCCTCTGACACTCCCAGGTATACCA